>NW_027636151.1:250935-319275 GCF_903797595.1 Erithacus rubecula
TTGTGACAGAGGCGTGCAAACAGCACGTTCAGACAGTCCAAAAAATTACCCGGTGAGAAGCCAGGAGGAAGCCAAGAGCTGTACAATTCGAGGTGTTGTCTGCGCGTTCAAGAGATCTGCCAGTGCCCTGATGAGACCCATGAAGAGCTGCACAAACGCAAGGAAAGTGTCAGAGTCCAGGAGCTGTACGAGTGGGAAGAAGATGGAGAGATACACCAAGAGGTTAACGAGTGGGAAGACAGTGACAGCCAAGAGTTGGCCCGATGGGACAGCGATGACAGTGATGTCATGGAGGAGGACAACGAAGTCGAGAATGACAATGACATCTGGAGTGAGCCCTCAAGCCCAGAGGAGGACGAGTGGGATGAGGTGAGCGTCCTGGAGCTGCCACCAGAAGAAAACAAAGCAGAGAACCGATGGAGAGATTCTGTGTCAGAGGGGCTCCCAGTGCCGGTCCCTCGAGAGGCCTGGGTTGAGGAGCAGCAAGCAGAGCCGTGCAGCCCAGGGCCGCTCTGTGCCTCATCTCCCTCCCTGCAGGGCCAAGCCCCCGTGGGACACGCGGCTTCTCCCGCCCAGGCCCTCCATGGGCAGCTGTGTGCCCCCAGGAAACGTCCCTCCTGCTCCTGGCGGGCGCTGTGGGCGCTGCGGGGGGCTGTTCCGCTGTCCCTGCCTGAGGCCACGGCCCGAGCACTGAGGGAGATGAGGAGCAGCTCCGTGCAGCAGGAGGCTCAGCCCTGGTGGCCCTGTGGCTCTGCCCTCCTGTGCAGGCACACCAAGCAACTCGCATGGAGTCTCTGGCTGTGCTTTTCCTGCCTGGCTCGGCTCCCCCAGGCTGGGGCTGGAACGGGACGGCCCCGCTCCCACCGGTCCCGCTCCTCTGGTGTCGCAGCAGCAGCTGCTCCGGTCAGCACAGGGGGATGGAGAAGAAAGGAAGGTGAAGACGAAGAATTTGAAGACAAGGCTGATGACAAGGTAGATGGAAATGATGAGAATGAAGAAGAAAACCAAGGCAAAGATGAAGACAGGGAAGAAGATAAAGACGACAATGACCCAGAGCAGATGACAACCAAGAAAATGAAGACGAAGACCAAGGCAAAGAAGATGATGACGACAACGCTGTTGAAGATGAAGATAATGAAGACTGAGAATATGGAGAAGACAAAGGAACATAATTCAAAATACATATAGGAAGAATAGTTATAAGACTAGGAATTCATAGAAGAGAAGTATAGGAATAGCAATGGGAATAGGAATAGGAATTGGAATAGGAATATAAATAGGAATAGGAATAAGAATTTAGAAACCCCTTGAGAAGAGAAGAATAGTTAGAATAGGAAAGATGAAAATGTAGAATAGCAAGAACAAGACTAGTTAGAAACTAGGAGAATAAGAAGAAAACTTAAGAATAAAGAAATTAAAATAAAATTGAATTTATCAAACAACTGTCTAATTTTTTTTTCTCACATATTGTGTATTTATATGGCAGCATATGATATTAAAACATGAGTATCTAATAAGTCATAATTATGATATATAATAGTTTTATAAAGCTGAGGTGTGGAACAAAGTCGATTTTCCAGCAGACCAATTTCTCCTTTGCCAGCTGTGCTGGCTTCTGCCTCTCCTTTCTTGTAAGTGCAAAAAACCCAAATACAATCTGGCTCCCTGAAGGGGAATTTTAGCCTCAATTCAGGAGGTTTCTCCATGGGCCAATTGCTCTCATGCATTCCCCGTCTCACTTATTAACAGCTGGAAGGGAAAGAATGGAAGGGGCTGAGCACAAAGACTGGGATGAGGAAAACAGGAGAGGAAAGCAGCTGAGGAACAGCTTTGGGAAGGAACCTGCAGGACCAGCACAGGATGGTTCTGTTCTAAACTGGGATTTGTTTGTATTCCCTGGAAGCTGAGTAGAAAAGTGTGACAGCATCTGAGTCTGCCAGAGCTCTCAAAGAAGAGAGCTCCTCAAAGAAGGATGAAACTACAAAACTGCTAAAAAAATGAGGTTATAAGCAAGGAGATTAAGTGTTTAATATCTCCACCTGCTCACTGTGTCTTTGTGGGGTTTTGATCGAGGAAATCTTAGTTTGGGGTCTCTTCCCAAATCTTCTTTTTGAGGTCTCAAGAGGTGTTTGCTCCTTGTTCATCTCAACAGCCCTTCCCAGTGATTATTTCTCTTTCCTGCCATGCCTGGCTTGGGAACTGTATGTTTTTCTACCTAAACTGAGGAAAGAGGAGAGGAGAGGAGAGGAGAGGAGAGGAGAGGAGAGGAGAGGAGAGGAGAGGAGAGGAGAGGAGAGGAGAGGAGGAGAGGAGGAGAGGAAGGAGAGGAGAGGAGAGGAGAGAGGAGAGGAGAGAGAGGAGAGGAGAGGAGAGGAGAGGAGAGGAGAGGAGAGGAGAGGAGAGGAGAGGAGAGGAGAGGAGAGGAGAGGAGAGGAGGGAGGGAGAGGGGAGAGGAGAGGAGAGGAGAGGAGAGGAGAGGAGAGGAGAGAGAGGAGAGGGAGAGGGAGAGGAGGAGAGAGGAGAGGAGAGGAGGAGAGGAGAGGAGAGGAGAGGAGAGGAGAGGAGAGGAGAGGAGAGGAAGGAGAGGAGAGGAGAGGAGAGGAGAGGAGAGGAGAGGAGAGGAGAGGAGAGGAGAGGAGAGGAGAGGAGAGGAGAGGAGAGGAGAGGAAGAAAAAACAGAAGGGGTGATTAGCTATTTATATCCAATTAGAATTACATAAGAAGTTGCAGTACAAGGACAATCATGCCTTGATTTTACATTTTACATTTTAATGTTATGTATTGTTCTCTGATATCAATTAAACCTCCTAAAAAGGTATTATCATTTACCTGATGACATTTAGGCAAGAGGAAAAATGAAAATAGAAAAGCAGTGTCAGAAGATGACATTTTTCCTTGCTGTTTCTAGAGCCCCACCATCCCTCCTTTGCATCAAACAGGATTCAGAAAATTTTCTGCTTTTCAGCAAACACCTTCACTGCAGTGAATTTATTTTACAAGTCAGCTGCCCCCTTGGAAAACATCTGTATTTAGCAGGGAGCCAGACTTCCAAAAACCATAGCTGTAAAATTTAGCTTCTGTTTTAAGCCCCAAAGCTTTATGTTACGTGAGAAATTTCCACAGGAAAAGAGAGAAAAAAAAAAACCAAAAACAACCAAACTCTTGTCTTCAGATGGACACAAATTTATAGTGAGATGAATCATAAATGTCACTCTGCCCAGTGAGTTCTTTTTCGTGCTCATGTCGTGCTTCTGACTTTGTGGTTCAGTGCCTGCTCTGACTGACATCCCCCCCTGAAAGTTCAGGGAGATTTCAGGGAGATTTCCCCCCCACCCTCTGCATGTGGCTTGTGTTTTTATTGCACGTCCAGCTGTGTTTTTAACCTTGGTGGGTGGAAAAAAATCATCTCCTCTCTTGTTGTTTTGGCCTGAAATATAAATGTGTGTGTGTGCACAGATGTGTAGCCTTGAATATAGAGGATGATGTTGGGGTGTGCCTAAATATATGTATTTTATGTAGCATATTTACAGGGGGAATTGCCTAAATAAATATATATATTATGGAGCATATTTACAGGGGGGATATGCCTAAATATATATATATATATATTATGGAGCATATTTACAGGGGGAATTGCCTAAATATATACATTTTATGGAGCATATTTACAGGAAGGATGTATGAGGGAGGATCTTTTTTTGGCAGAGCTCAGCAGAACCCACAAAGAGTTTTTCTGAGGGAGTTTCACCACCTGCTTTAATTTGCTTTTTTTGGGAGCAAGCCCAGCAGGAATTGCTGGAGGGAAAGTGCAGATCCTGCTGGGCCCTGGGGCTGAGGCTGCGTCAGTTCGGGTTCAGTGCCCCCCGTCAGGGCTGCTCCCCCAGGAGGGACAGCCAGCCTCAGCCCTGTCATCCTGTCTCCCTCTTGGGCTCATTTATTGGGATTGCTGGCAGGAAGCAGCCATGGGGAAAGGGGGATTTTGCAGTGACAACCCCCAGGAACACAAAGCTGGCCTTTGTCAGGGCTGTTCCCCAAATTCAGCTTCTCCTCGGCGGGGGCATCGCTGTTTCCTCAGGATTTATTGGGGTGCTGGCTCTTGGAGGCTGGCTATGGGGTTGGGTTATTTAGGTTCAACGAGTCTCTGGTGGTCAAGTACCCACAGCAAAGGGCAGACCATGGAAATCAGCGTGAGGGTTATTTACCATAACCATATACAAAACCACAGGCAGCAAAGGTTCCCTCAAATGCATCAGAGACGCTGCACATCTCTTTATTAAAGCCTGGCTGCTTCACTTCAATTTGCCTTTCAGCCCAAGCAGCAATCAAAGTCAAAAGCTCCAAATCAAAGCACAAACAAATCAAAGAACAAAAATAATAACCAAAGCAAAACAGAAAAAAATAATTTTCTCTCCCTCCATTTTTTTTGTTTTAACTTTGAATTGATCTTACTCCGTTGCAGCATTGGAGATGGGTGATAGGCAGCTATAAAATTCTTTTATTCACTCATAAATAAAATATCTGTGCTGCTTGAGAGTTATCCACTCATTTTGACAGTAATGAGTGTGCCACACATTTTAGCAATCCATTATAAGCCATCTAAAATCCTTCAGCCAGAGGAAGCAGATACCTGCTTAGAAATTATCTCTCACTCTGGGTGAGTGGTGCTGCTCATCAAATTATTATTTGCTCTTCCAAATTATTATTTGTATAATTCCTGTTTCTGTCCAGACACCAAAAACTTGTTTTGAGGTGTTTCTTCTTCCTAAAGGAATTTATTTTTTCAGTTTTATGAATAATTCCATATTTTTGCATCAGTAAATTCCTAAGCTTATTAAAACCCTGAAGTCTCTTTTGGGTTTAGCTTTGTTTTTTTCAGACTTTCTCAACCACAATTTTCCCTTGATTTTTCCTAATCCTTCTCCCAGATTTCTGGCCCAGGACTTGTTGTTTCCCATAATATTTCCTCAGAGCCCAGGGAGCTGCCCCTGCTGTGAGCTCTGTCCAGCTGCTGACTCCACATTCAGCACTGAGATGCTTTTCCCACTCCAAAGGAAAAGCAGGATGAAGCAGATTGGCATTTCCAAATTATGGGAAACTCAGCAATTACCAATTCTTGTAAATGGGAATGGTTTTGCAAAAGGAGCAGCAAGATTTAAAGCTGCCAGAAGGTGGGAAAAGCTCAGGATTTTGGGAAGATCTTTAAGGTTCATTCCAACCCAAACCATTCCAAGACCCCATGATTTTAAATCCATCCTTTCCAAAGGTCCCTTCCCCACTTGAAATATTTTTTTCTCCATCCTCTTCACTCAGACAGAGACAAAGTGATTTGACCTTCTGGGCAATTCTATTGAAGTGGGATTGATGGTTGTATTTACTGCTCTTTCTCCAAAAGTTTGGTCATTATTGATTCATATCAATAAAAGGATTTATAAAAAGCCAGCATTTGAAAAGCTCTGTCTATGGGACATGTGGAACATGGATAACTTTAGGCTTCAGTATTCCATACAGACCAGATGGTATTTTCAGAAAAAAAACTCCTGAACATTCTCCCTGGATCTGAATTGGTTTGGAAGTTGGGGTCAAACTCAGCAGATCATGTCAAACAAATGAAAATAAAGGGAATATCGTTGCAAAGGTGAACTTTGTTATTTTGGAGACTTTGAAGATAACATTCCCAAGCATTTTAGACATCAGTCATCCCTTCCTGGCTGCAGGGGGAGGGAATTAAATTTCATGCCCTTCTATGAATTAGGAGCAGGGATTTCAGCTCCAGTTTACTGCAGTGTCAGAACCAGAACTCTTCTCCTCTGTCAGGAGAGCACTGATTTTTAGGGAATTTATCAACTTTTGGCCTCAAATCCTAATTTTCCCATTTTTCTTTAGCTCAGGGTCCAAATGGAACTCAGACCAGCCTGGGACAGTGGAAGGTGTCCCTGCTCATGGCAGGGGTGGAATGAGATGAGCTTTAAAGTCCATTCCACCCCAAACCAGTCTGGGATTAAGATTAATTTCTGCAAACAGAAAAAAATCCCCTAAATCACCTCAAACTTTTGATTCTCTCCAGAAGTGATGGATTTCCAGGACCACCATCCCCTCCTTCCCTGGAACAAACATCTCAGACCCAGCCAGGTGGAACCTCACCAGCACCACTCCCAGTCCCACCTTGTGGGAAATAAGAAAAGTATAAAACTCTTAAAAAGCTGTGTGAAAGCAAATTTTAGGATGGGGTGATGTAAGAATGCTGAAGATGCAAGGATCCAAACCAAATTAAATTTGTGATTTCTCCAGCCATCCCTCAAGTCTCCAGCTGAGACCCCAACTCTCCAGTCCAGCAGGGAGCCTGTGTTCAGGCTAGGTCAGGTTTCTTCTCCAATCTAATTTTAGGCCTCCTCTGTTATTATTTATTCAACAATGTGAATGAGATATAGATCTCCTTCATCAATTGCCTCCTTTGGAATTTGCCTGTTTTTTCTTGGATGTCTCACATCCACCTTATTCCTGTGCTGTGTCTAGCCTGGAAGAGGGGAAAAAAATAACCCAAAATGAATCAGACTGCTTTTAAAAAACTTGTTTTCACAACTGTATTTACCTTAAATCCCATCATTTAGTCAGAGGCTGGAATTTAGAGTTTCCTCTGCATAGACCCAGTTGCAGCTGAGCTGTTGCAATCTACATTAATTTTCACAGGAATTCAAAATGTGGCCTGGAATTCATCTTGGATTGTCCTCAGCAAATGCTGACATTCCAGAGTGGAGCATTTATTTTCATTTTTGTGCAAAACTTCTGTCCCCTTTGTATTTTTGGGGTTTGCAGGGTATCATTAACTTGGCAGAAAAAGAAATGGAAATTTATATCCTATAAATTCCAGGCAATTCATCCAGGTAGGGAATATTAATACAATATTAAAATATATAAAAACTTTAATAAAATCAGGAAGAGAACTGAGAGCTCTTTTCCTTGACTGGGAGGGTTCTGGATTCAGGATCTCACACCCTCAGGGCCTCATTTTGCAACTTGCTAAAAGAAGGATCCTCCCAGCCCAAATTCCAGGATCCTGGAAATCTGTGGAGGGATAAAACAGTTCATAATTGCTTGTTGTAATTAGTTTATTGGGACAGAAAGGTTTGATCATCTCTATTGGGTTGTGAGTCTCACATTTTAGTAGGAAAATTTTCCATCACTTGGAAATTCACTCCAGCAAAACTCAGTGTCTTGGGTTGCAGTACAGGATGTGTCCAGCAATGTGTGTTCTGTCCCACCTGCTGACCCGGCTGGGGCAGTGCCCCTGATCTCCTGGCACATATTCTCTGCTCATGGGCCATCTTTAAACCAGCTGGGCAATCATCTTTATCTTCCCACAGCCAATCCTCCCTCCAGGAGATATCTCCTGTTCATGGCCACTGAGTCCCAGGGCACGGCTGATAAAATTCCATCATCCCACTGGGAGATGCTCCAGCCAGGGCAGGAGCCAAGCCTTTCCTACCCAGAGAAAAAATGACATTTTGGACACCAAGGCACCTTCTTTCCACTGGATTCCAGAGGAAAACCAGACCCTTCCACATCATCCCTGGAGCTTCAGAGGAAACTGCACCTTCTCCAGGAGCACTGCTCCAGCTGAGCCACATCTGCCCCTGCAGGAGGATGCAGCACCATGGAATGGGACTGCTGCCACCACCCTGACTGACTGACTGTGCCAGCCTGGATTCTGACTCTGGCAGGGTTGGGATTGTTCTGTGTAATACTGCATTTCTATTTTAATTTTCCTAGGAAAGAACTGTTATTCCTAATTCCCATCTCTTTGCTTGAGAGCCCCTTAATTTCAAAATGATAATAATAATTTGGATGAAGGGGGTTAATAATCTCCATTTCAAAGGGAAGTTTCTGCCTTTATTGGCAGACACCTGTCCTTCAAACCAGGACAATTTACTCCTCACAAACTCCTTGGTCATATTTGGGCCTGTTCCAAGCAGCACAGAGCAAAGTTTGGACTTTTTGGGATAAAAGAGTGTGAGGAAGGAGAGGTTTAAGCACAGGGATGCAGCGTGGGGTTCCACCTCCCTGTGGGCCAGGTCCTTGTCCCTGTTTTATGTGATCCCAAGCCAGGCAGGCAGGATCATCCCCTACTTTGGAAAGAATCCATCCAGGGAAGGATGAGCTGCTGATCTGCTTGCATGACTGAAAGCAATCACCCTCCTCAAACAAACAAACAAGCAAACAAACAAACTCTTGGTAATTAAAAGAACTTTATTAAGGTTGCAAAGTCAAGGCTCAGAAATTGGACATTTTCAGACACTTGTGCAACTTTTGTTTCTGGCCTTTTTGTGCTCTTCATGACAGCTTTAACAGTTGGTTTTTAAAATTTTTTTTCTTTCCTTTTTTTTTGTTTTTTTTTTTTTCCCCCTGAGCTGCTGTTTCCAGCACAGGATGGGGCTGCACACAAATAGTGAGGAGTTCAGCTCTGTGCTCAGCTTTGCTTGTTGCACAACCCAGAGCCTGCCCTGCAGATATGGGATATCAGTTTCCTCATTGCCTTTCCTGTGGTAAGGTTGCCTCACAGGGGCTCCAAAAAATGGATTTTTAACTCTTTGTGGCCTGCTGGAAGGAGAGGGTGCAACACCCTTGTTTTAAAGCACCCCCAAGAACATCATATCCAGCTTTTGGATGAACTCCACTGTCACAGAACATTCAGAAATTTGATTTTTCCATTTCTAAGAGCCTGAGAGTTTTGTTTTTCAGCCTTCTTATCGCTGATACCAACATCCAAGAACAGGCTGAAGTCTGATTGAAGTTCTAGATTTCAACATTGTGGCAACCATGATTGGTTTGGCCTGTGGAAAATGAGGAATTCAGAACTTGGGATGAATCCTCAGAGACATCAGCAGGGACCCAGTGGCACAGGCAGGAGCAGAATTGAACTTGCCCAAGGCAGCAGTGAGGCTTTTCTGCTCTTCTGCTCTTTTCTCCTCTTGTGCTTTACTGCTCCTCTGCTCTCCTGACTCATTGGCTTCATATTTTCCAGATGTCTTCTGACTTTATCCTACCTTACCCCCTGCCTTGGTTCATTCCCAGATTTGTTGTTATGGGAATGATCCAGGAATTAATTTGCCAGGTTGAGACCCCAAATTAAGCTCAAACTTCTTTGTAGACCTGGAATTCCAACCTCTTGGAATTGAGCAATTTGGATTTCTAATCCAATTTCAAGCCAATGTCCTTTTAAGACCCCAAATATGCACCAGGAGCTACCCCCACCCCAAATGAATCCCAAATCAACCTTAAATCAACCCTAAATGAACCCAGCTGTGTCCCCCTGGCTGGAGTGGTTTGGGTCTGGTGGGTTTGACCCCAACATTTGGGGAAGGGAGAGGTTTGATCCTAAAGTTTGGGGGGATTTGACACCCCAGGGTTTGGGATCAGAGCTTTTGACCCCAGAATTTGGGTATCAGGGGCATTTAACCCAAATTTTGGGATCAGAGGGGTTGGACACCCCAAATATTTCAAACCCCAGAGGTTAGGAATTGGGGGGGTTTAACGCCAAAGTTTGGGGTCTGGGGGGGTTTGATCCTAAAACTTGGGGTCAAGGGTGTTTTACACCTCAGGATTTGGGGTTTGGGGAGTTTTGACACCAAATTTTGGGGATTTGGAGGATTTAACCCCAGAGTTAGCAGTTGGGGGCTGAGGTGATCCTAATATTTGTGATCTGGGGGGGTTTGACACCCCAGGGTTTGGGTTTGGGGGGTTTTTGACCTCAGAATTTGGCGATCAGGGGGGCTGAATCCCAAATTTTAGGATCAGAGGTGTTGGACACCCCAAATACTTCAAACCCCAACGTTTGGGGATTGGGGGTTTTGACCCCCTCAGTTTGGGGTGAAGGTTGAGATCAAAACGATTCCCTGGAAACAGCAGAGAGACTGGGAATGGGAACGGGATTGGGAACAGGATCAGGATTGGGAATGGGAACGGGATCAGGATTGGGAACGGGATTGGGAATGGGAATGAAATAGCGATTGGGAATGCAATCGAGTTTGGGAATGGGAAAGGGATTGAGATTGCAAATGAGACAGGGATCAGAAACGGGAATGAGATCGGGAATGGGAACGGGAATAGAATTGGGAATGGGAATGGGATTGGGATTGAGAATGGGAACAGGAATGGGATGAAGTTTGGGAATGGGAATGAGATAGGCACCAGGACCAGTAATGGGGTCAGGATTGGAATGGGAATAGGAACGGGATCAGGATCAGGAACTGACTGGGAATGGGAAGGGGAAGAGTAAGAAGATTGAGAATGGGATCAGGAACAGGAACGAGATAGGGATTGGGAACAGGATTGGGACGGGGAACAAGTTTGGGAAGGGGAACAGGAACGAGATAGGGATTGGGAACAAGATCGGGGTGCTAAAGCTGTGTTATAAATAGGTGCCTTGGTTGGGAAATCTCAAATTGGAGATCCAAAACCAGGACAGGCAGGAACAACTTTTCCTGGTTTGGAACTGGTATTCCAGTGATTCATGCAGGACTATCCAGACTGGGATCATGGGGGCTGGGATCACATGGACTGGGATCCTCCTGACTGGGACTGCACAGTCTAGGACCAGATGGATCAGGGCCTTCCAGACTGGGATTGTACAAACTGGGACCATATGGACTGGGATTGTACAAACTGGGAACATATGGACTGGCATTGTAGAAATTGGGAACACATGGACTGGGACTTTACAAATTGGGACAATATGGACTGGGATTATACACACTGGGAATACATGGACTGGGATTGTACAAACTGGGACCATATGGATTGCGATTGTACAAACTGGGAACACATGGACTGGGATTGTACAAACTGGGACCATATGGACCGTTCTGGCTGCACCAGGACGATGTGAACCGATGGGGCCCCGCCCCACCCAGGGGTCCCCCCCAGTCCCGTTCGGGAGCGCAGCCAAAACTCCCCGGAGTGAACGTGGAGGTCCCAGAGCGCTCCCGGTGTTGGTCCCAGTCTTGGAGCAGTCCTGGAGCGCTCCTGGTGCTGAATCTGATCCTGGTGTTGATCCCAATCCCAGAGCAGGGCTCGTCTTGGTCTCAGTCTCAGTCCTATATGAGTACCAGTCTCGGTGCTGGTTCTGTTTTCAGTCTTGGTCTCAGTCACAGTCTCAGAGTGGTTCTGGTCCCAGTGCTGGTTCTGGTGCCAGTGCTGGTCCCAGAGTGCTCATAGTGCCAATCTCAGTCTCTGTGCTGGTTCCGGTGCCGCTCTCAGTCTCAGTCCCAGGGTTGTGCCGCTCTCAGTCCCAGAATTCTCCCGGTGCTGGTCCCAGTGTTGGTGCTGGTCTCAGTCTTGGTCCCAGTGCCAGTTCTGGAGCCCATTTTGGTGCTGGTCTCTGTACCAAAGACTTTGGCCTCTTTGAGTGATTTTAGGATAAAGTGGGCAGTTTAGGTTGGAATTTATGCACCATTTGGACAATGTTAAGTCCATTTTCAGGATTTTAGACCACTGTGGTGTGCATTTGAGGTCTCTTTGGCTGATTTTAGGCCAAACCTGGTGGATTGAGGCTGCATTTGAGGCCCTTTCGGGTGATTTTAGGCCAAACCAGTCCCTTTTAGGACTGTGTCCCTTTGGCCCCGCCCCTTTCCCCTCACAGTTCCCACCCTTTCCTTGACCCATCCCATCGCTGTTTGGAACTGGGGAGGAGGAGGAGGAGGGAGGAAGCGGCAGCAGAAGCAGGAGGAGAGAAGGAGTGAATCAACCGCGCTAACCCGGAGCTCCCTGAACTCGCAGCCCCCCCGGGACCATCGCCCCACATCCCAGGTGCCCGGGGAGGGGGAGCTCGCCCCAAATATCCCAGGAGGGCTCCCTGGGTTTGGGGTGTTTTGGGGGATGTTTGGAGCTTGCAGCGCTCCAGAGCCGAGCCGCAGATGCCCCTCGGGGGAACATCGGGGGGTCCCCGGGTGGTGTTTTTGGGGGTCCCGGTGGCGGCAGAGCCCCGGCGGGGGCGGGGGGATGCGGGTCTCCCCGCAATGGGGGTTGGGCTTCCCGGGCCGGGCCCTGCGAGCTCTGCCGGGGCCCGTGGGGACCGCGCGGGGCCGGCGGCATCGGCGGGGGGACACCGGATTGGGGGAGCCCCGGGAGAGCCGCGGCTTCCCTGAGCGGGACCCCAGAGAGAGGAGAGCCCCAGAACCCCAAAGCGGGACCCCGAGAGGGGGGAGGGACCCCTGGGATTGCCGGGACCCCGGCGGGGGTGCTGGGGCTGGAGGGGCGCGATGGCCGCAAAGGGGTTCGGGGGTCCCGGTGCCAGGAATGGCTGCTCCCAGTATGAGCCCGGTCACTCCCAGTATGATCCTGGTCTCTTCCCGTCGGTGCCTGCGGGATCCCTGTTGCTCCCAGTATGAACCCAGTCATTCCCAGTCACTCCTATTGTGACACTCTTTGCCCCCAGCAGGGTCCCAGTTGCTGCCAGTTCCTCCAGCTTTTGTCAAATGTGTTCCCAGTTCTCCCAGTTGCCCCTAGTACAGTCGCAGTCACTCCCAGTATGATGCCAGTGGCCCCCACTGTGATCCCAGTTGCTCCCTGTCAAAGCCAACATGACCCCAGCAGCCTCCAGTAAGATCCCTGTGACCCCCTGTCTCTCCCACTGTATCCCAGTCACTCACATTTCCTCCCAGTTAGTCTCAGCATGGTCCCACTCACTCCTAGTTGTCCCCAGCACGATCCCAGCTGTTCTTAGTGTGGTTCCAGTCCCTCCAGTATGGTTACAGACACTCCCAGTATATCTCAGTTGCACAGTATTGTTCTAGTTACCTCTGAATGATCCCAGTCTTTCCCAGTTACTCCCAGTTGCCTCAAGTATGACCCATTTCTGTCAGTTGCTCTAAGTATAGTCCCACTTACACCCAGTATGATTCTAGTTGTGGTGGCAGTTCCCTCACCATATTTCCAGTAGCTTCCAGTTGATCCCAGCTGCTCCCAATGTGTCCATGTTTGCCTCCCAACATGGGCCCAGTAGCTCCCAGTAACCCCCAGTCAGGTTCCATTCACACCCATTGTAATCTGAGTGGCTCTCAGGATGATCCCAATACAACCCATAGTCACTCCCAGTATGGCCCCAGTTACTTCTGCTACAATCTCAGTTGCTCCCAGTATGATCCACTGCACCCAGTCACCCCAGTATGATCCCAGTCATTCCCAGTATTATTCCAGTCATGCCCAGAGTGACTCCCTGTCACTCCGAGTGTGGGCTCAGTTGCTCCCAGTCACCTCCAGCATGGTTCCAGTCACAAACAGCAATTTTCCAGTCACTCCCAGTCTGATTCCAATATGATCCCAGCCAGTTCCCATAGCATCCCAGTATGGCTCTGGCACAGGCATAGCTGCTCCCATTATTATCCAATGTGGTTCCAGTTCTTCCCATTTACCCCCACTATAGTGTCAGTCTTTCCCAGTGTATCCCAGTTGCTGCCAGCATGTTCCCAGTCACTGCCAGTTGCCCTGAGTTTGTTCCAGCCTGATCCCAGTTGCTCACAGCCACTCCCAGTCACGCTCTGTGCAGTCCCAGTTGCTGCCAGTATGATCCAGTATGATCCCAGTGTCCCTCAGCATGCTTGCAGTAATTCCCAGTCACTCCCAGTGGCAAGAACAGGAGCCTGGTGCAGGCCCATGGCCCCTGCCCGGCCCCAGCAGGAGGGAGGGCTCTGAGCCCAGGGCTGCTGGCAGGATGGGCTGCTGTGGCCAGCTGGGGGCTGTGAGCAATGCCCAAAGCCTTGTGCTCTCTGCAGCTGGCCAAGGGCAGCAGCAGGGCTGAAGGGTTCGTGTGGCACAGGCAGCCCGAGCTGTGGAGCCCTCAGGCCCCCGTGGCAGAGGCGCCCTCAGGAACGGCACCGGGACTGGCACCGGCTGTGGGGATTGGTTGTGGCTTTAGATCTTCCCAGAGCAGAGCAGCTGCTGGCTGCTGTAAAGTTGTTTCTCGTGAAGGCACGTCAGGCTCCAAAGGCAAAGAGCCCAAGGCTCTCCAGTCCCTGTTCAATCTCTCTGCCATAAAGTCCCGATGGAAGCAGGAGCAGCTCTCTGCTGCAAGAGGTGGAAGCTGCGGCTGGTGCAGAGTCTCCAGAGGCAGATGCTCCCTGGCCTTTCTTCTTCTGTTCTTTTCTTCTTCATCTTCCTCTTCTTCTTCTCTCACGTGCTGGTAGTGGTGATGAGGAAGGTGGTGGTGGAGAAAGAGAGAGCGATGACAGAGGAGCGAGAGAGAGCACTGACTCCAATACACAGATTTTTATTGACAAATTACCCAATGAGCCAAAAGCAAGCACCTGAAGCATTTCTCCTAAACCTATTAGAATTTCATAATACTAAAGTCTACATATAACTTGTGCATATGGCCTATCTGTTCTATGTGAAGAATATATAAAATATTACTACGGTCATTTTATTTTGTCTAGAACTAAGTTTTTAATGCAGCCACTATTTTATAGGAGATTCCACAGCTTTTGTTTTTTATGGTATTTAAAACATATTTCTACATACTTCACACTAAGACTTATACTTTTACTTCATATCTATGCTACTTAATATTTCTAATTCCTTATACTAAAACTTAGACCTCTATTTAATGTCTGTGTGGTTTCCTGTATTTTAACTTCACAAAATATTTTAAATTTAATTCTTGCATAATGTTTGCTTTTGGAGGGGGTCAGAGAGGCTTGTCTGTTCCCCTCCAACAACTGGGAATGGGGACAGGGACAGAGAGAGGGGACTGGGAAAGGGACTTCAGAACTGGAATGACAACAGGAACAGGGAATGGGAATATGGGAACAGAACAGGAAATATCAAAAGAAAAATTGGGAAGAAAATATGGAATGGAGATTTAGAATATGGGACAGGGAACAGACATGGGGATAGGGCAACAGGATTGGGAATGGGAATATGAGAAGGGGACTGGAAATATAGAAATGGAAATGGAACGGGATCAGGAATACTAGAAGGGGAACAGGACAGGGAATATGGGACTGGGAATATGTGAACAGTAACCAGGCAGAGAATACAGGACAGGGAATGATACCTGGAATGAGATCTGAACTAGGACGGGGGCAGGAGAGTTGTGAGATGGGAATGGGCTGGGGGCAAGCGCAGCGACAGTGGGGAGAGGAGGATCCTGGACAGGAGACAGCAGGAGCCGGGTCAGGGGGAAATGGGGAGGGTGTCAGGGCAGGGGGTCCTTGATCAGCTGCCCCAGAACCTCCGTCAGCATCTCCCAGTGCAGCCAGAGCCACTGGGCCAGGGGTGACCAAAGCCACGAGCAACCCCCAAGGAAACCTGAAGTCCCTGAAACAGAGAGTCCCCCACACCCTCTGGAAGATCGCCCTGTGTCTGCAGGCATGTCTTAGTTCAATGTCTTCATTTTTACCCCAGTACTGGGTGTCTGGGAAGGACAAAGAGAAATGCAAATAAAATCCAGGTCACAGGGAGCCAGCACGAAGCTTTTCCTGCACTCAGGGCACTCACAGGGCTTCTCTCAGTGGAGACTCCGTTGGTGTCTGGTAAAGTGAGAGCCCCTTGAGAAGCTCTTCCCACACTCGGGACACTCGTAGGGTCTCTCCCCAGTGTGGATGCGCTGGTGCCTGATGAGGTGGGAGTTTTTCTTGAAGGCCTTCCCGCAGTTGGGGCAGGAGAAGGGCCTCTCATCCCTGTGAGTGCGATAGTGCTCCAGAAGGCTGGAGCTGCTCTCAAACCTCTTCCTGCATTTATTACACTCGTAGGGTCTTTCCCCTGTGTGGCTCCTTTGGTGCACAGTCAGGCCTGAGCTGTCGATGAATCGCTTTCCACACTCCTCACACTCATAGGGCCTCTCCCCTGTGTGGCTCCTCTGATGCACAGACAGGCTTGAGCTGTGGCTGAATCTCCTCCCACACTCCCCACATTCGTAGGGCGTCTCCCCAGTGTGGATCCTCTGGTGCACAGTCAGGTTTGATATCTGCCTGAATCTCTTCCCACACTCCCCACACTCGTAGGGCCGTTCCCCTGTGTGGATTCTCTGGTGTATGATCAGGTCCGATCTCCACCTGAAGCCCTTCCCACATTCCAAGCACTTGTGGGGCTTCTCCCCATGGTGAAGCTGCTCACGATGCCCCAGCTCCGAGCTCCGGCCGCCTCCCCGGCCCGGGCTGGCTCTTTCCTGCTGGGATCCCCGGGCTGTGCGTTTGCAGCCCCTCCTGCTGCGGGATCTGCGGGGCTTTTCCTCCCCGTTGCATTCCTGCGCCATGGAGCCGCTGCAAACGGCCTCTTGCCCGAGGCTGTGCCGCGGAGATTTGTCCTCCCTGCTGTCCGTGCTCAGCTCCTTGTCTGGGGGAGGAAGGACAAGGAGAGGATGGGATTTGCCTCCGTGCCAGAGGCAAGGGCAAGGAGATTCCCCCAGGGCTGTGCTGCAGCCGGGGCTGTGCTGGGCTGGGAGATGGAGCAGGACACAGGGGGAAAGGGGCACTGACTTCCTCCTCACCTGCCTGCGGCTTCCGGGACATCGACCTCGTCCTCATAGCCTCCTCCTCCTCAATGCAGCCTAAGTTCGGGAAATCCTGGTTTGGGGGGTGAAAACAAGGGCTGAGCGCGTTGGGTTTGATGGTGGCGCTGCCCAAGGGCAGCTGGAGCAGTCAGCGCCCCTTTTAGCCTCGGGGGCCCGGAACCCGCTCAGCACCAACCTCCCGCACCCCTCCAGGCTGCCGGGGGTCCCCCGGCTCCGGAATCGCCCCTCCGCGCTCTCCCCTCTCCGGGGCTCGGCTTTGGGCTCCTGCAAATCCAAACATCTCCTGAACCGCAAAGTAAAGCCGTCCCGGAGCCCCCCATGATGGATTTGGGGCGAGCTCCCCCTCCCCGCTCACCTTTGGGTTCTTGGGGGGGCGATTCTGCCGCTCCCGGGGGACGCTGCGGTCTGTGCGGGCGTGTGGGAGAAACGGGTGGTTCTAAAATCGCTCCTCCTCTTCCTGCCGCTTCTCCTGTGTCCCTCCTCTTCCTCCCGCTGCTTCTCTTCCGTCTCTTCCCGCTCCTCCTCTTCCCCCCGCTCCTGCTCCGCTCCCAGCGGTCTCCCAGCGCAGCCAGAGCCGCTGGAACTGGGGTGCCCAACGTCCTGAGAAACCTCCCAGGTCCCTCCCAGGACCCCTCAAATCCCTGGAACCGAGCGTCCCCCTCATCCCCTGGAAGATCCCCTCGTGTCCCCAAACAGGTCGTTATTTAACATCTCTATTTTTCCCCTGGTTTTGGGTGTTTGGGAAGGACAAAGAGAAATGCAAAGAAAATCCAGGCCACGGGGAGGATGCTGAGCCCCCAGCCAGGTGTCTTCCCAACACGGATCAGCAGCACCAGGGCTCAGGGGGGCTCTGCCCACCGGGGGTCCCTGGGGATCATCCAGCGCGGATCCTGCCATGGGGATGGAGCTGCAGCAGGGCACTGTCTTGGTTTGACAGACAGGTGTCTGCTGAGGAGCTCTGGAGCTTCTCTTGAAACGGAAAATGTAAACTCCCTCCCTCTAAATTAATATGACTTGGAAATTAAGGAGCTCCCTGCAAAACATATGGGATTTAGAATCGCAGTTTTTCACTGGGAAAAGTAAAGGTATAGTAATAAAGACCAAAACACTGGCAAAGTCAGAAGGCAACCCCTCACCCTGTTTATCAGGGTGTTGGTTACAGTCTGAATAATGGTACCTGTAGTTTTCTTGGTTTTGTTGAAGCAATGATTTTGGAGAAGGGTGTAGTTCCTTTTTTAACATCTAGTCGTGATGAAGATAGGCCTGGTCTTCTGGGAATTTAGTGGGAAAGGTTGCTCTGATGTTTCAAATTTCAGATTTAATTTAGGTAGGAAATACATGGCTTTTCTCCTTGGGTGGGGCATCTCCCATAAGGTATAACTCCTTGTGGGGAGGAATTCTGAGGGATGGGTCATGGAAGAGATACGGAGCCCTGCTCCACCTGGTTTCAGCAGATGCTGATAGAATGTATACTTCTGCTTGCATCTTGCATTGCAACTTAAGACATGATCTACTCCTTATTCTATTACCATCTGCATCCTACCTGAATTAATACCTTCTTTCAACTCTGCTATATATTTTTATCCACTGTGATACTTTACACACAGTTCTCACTTAAGATTAGGTTTTTCTGTGGTACTCAATGGGTTTCTTTTTCTTTCTGCATTACCTACTAAGTACAACTGGGTTTTTGAGCAAAAACAATTGTACAGATTGGTTTGCCTTTGCTTGAGGTAGGCCTAATCTAAACAGTCTTAAAATACCTTTTATTTGTTTTTATTTTGTTTGTGCCTACTTATATATGGCATTTTTGCCTTGATGGCTTGAGGCATAATGGGCCTGTTTAGCTAGGAAAAACTCTCCCTTATGTTGCTAATTTAAATTTATTTGTGACATCTCTATTTTTGCAGCTTGAACCTACTTGCTCCTTGTTTTAGTGTTCTTTATTAACCTGACTTTTGGGAAGTGGCCATCTACATGATGGACTTTTGCAGATAGTTTGTCTGAGTGGCAGTGTTTTTCCAGTCTGAGTGGCAATGTTTTTCCACTCATCAGCAGCCTCAATTGGTTTTCCTTTATGTTGCTAGCTGGCCTTTTTCTTCACAGAGCCTTGGTCACTATTTATGCTTCAGTATAAAGGTAGAGCTTTGGCCAGTTCTCTGTTTCAGCAGTGTCCAGGGCCAGCTGAATGGCTTTGAGTTCAGCAAGTGCACTTGATTCACCTTCTCCTTCAGTAGCTTGTGTGACTCGTCGTGTGGGGCTCCCTGCGGCCACTTTCCACTTCTGGTTCATCTCAACCATGAGACAGAAACTGTCAGTGACAAGAGCACAGTGTGTTTCTTGTGCTGGTAGTTGGTTGTATGGTGGAGCTTTTTAGCCTGGGTTACTTGTTTCTGCTCCTTTTTGTTAGTGAGACTAAGGTTTTATCTTGTGGCCGGTTTTAAGTGATTTTAAAATTTCAGGGTGATTTGTGTTTCTAATCCGGCCGTGCTGTGTGATGAGAGCAATCCATGGGCTCCATGTGGTGTGGGTGGCGTGGTGGGTAGAGGAGCCTTTTCTTTAAACATCCACCCCAGCACCGGGAGTCAGGGTGCCAGGAGGAGTTGTGCTTCTGCGATAATTTCTTTTGAGGTGGCTTCAACTTTCTTATTATAGGTGGTAGGATTTTGTTGGGGTGTTTTTTTGGTTTTTTGTGCGAGTAGTTTGCTTCAGACTTTCTGTAACTTTGGCTCTAGAACTGTAGTGCTCGGTTCCTAGGAAAGCTTGTGTTTCCTTCTTGCTGGTTGGAGGAGACACTGTGATGATCTTATTGATCATTTCAGTGAGGATCTGGCTCTGTCCATCTTGCCACTCTACTCCCAGGAACTGGATCTCTCAGGCACGTCCCTTGACTTTGCTCTTCTCGGTGGTGAAACCTCCTTCCAGCAAAATCTGGATGATCCTCTCTCCTTTCTCAAATACTTTTATTGCCCTGTTCCTCCACACAATGATGTTATTGATGTATTGCAGATGTTTTGGAGCTTTACCCTTTTCCAGTGTAGCCTGGATCAGCCCATGGCAGATGGTGGGGCTGTGTTTCCACCCCTGGGGCAGTCGGTTCCAGGTGTGCTGCACGTGCCCCCAGGTGAAAGCAAATTGAGGCCTGCACTCTGCTGCCAAAGAGATGGAGAAAAATGCATTGGCAATGTCAATGGTGCCACTTTGCTGCCTTGGGCTCCAGCTCCTCCTGGAGATCCAGCGTGTCCGGCACGGCAGCGCTCAGCACTGGAGAATCAACGACTGGGAGAGAGAGGGGCTCTACTGACTGCTGATCAGAATCCAAATTTACTCTCAGCTACATATGCTTATATACCCTTTTTAGGAAAGCTGGTAATTTTTTACCACATTGGTAGGGTTAAACATCACACAAAAAAGTTACACATTTTGCAACATTTCTATTTGATTCATTCTTCTTTCCTGTCGCCAGTTATGATCCAATCTTCATGGATCCTCCAAAGCTCTGTTTGCTCTTGCCAAGGCATCTTGGTTATCAAGGTG
Organism: Erithacus rubecula; assembly: GCF_903797595.1. NCBI lineage: Eukaryota > Metazoa > Chordata > Aves > Passeriformes > Muscicapidae > Erithacus > Erithacus rubecula. The sequence goes on from NW_027636151.1 coordinate 270,977, forward strand.
CTTATGCTAATTAAATCCACATTACTCTGTCTTAGCTCCCAAAGTGGAGTCACTTCATTCAAGACACAATAGCCTACAGTCAATTTCTATTGTCTGTCAGACTTTGCCACAAGTAAACTGGGGCTGTTGAAGGGTGAGTGGGTTTTACTGAGCACCCTTTGACTTTCTAGCCTAAATTTTATGGGTGGGGATAATGGCATCTTGATTCATCTGATACTGCTGGCTGTGTGCTGTTGAGGTGTGTCACGATCCGCCCAACCCGAGCAAGAGTCGTGACTGGTTCTTTTATGGATCTCAGAGCGCAAAAGACACAGCAGGGGACAAAACCAGTTTACTGTTACAGAAATGCACTTTATTTAGTGCCGACCAAAATGCGATAGTGGGACAGAGAGAGAGAGAGAGAGAGAGAGAGAAGGGGGTTGGGATTATAGCTACCAGGACGGGCAGATGAATCCTTGTGGAGCAGCCAATAGATGTCTGTTGCCATCTGGGGAGATCTCGGTGGTCTCCTCTGAGAAAGTCACTTTTATAGTCCTTTCCCAAAGCGAGTGGCTTCTGGCCAAAAGGTGGGAAGATTTATGGACTATTGTATGTGGAGCTCGTTACCCTGAGGAACAGGTGGAAACAGGACGTTTCAAGGCACACCAAACCATCTTTGTTGTTATGAACACACGCAGGGCAGCCCATACTGGACCAGTCCATTGTTCTTCCATCTGTGGGAGCTTTGTTGAGTCAGCGCCCCGTGACTAGTTGTCATGAGAAACCAGTCCTGGTAGGCATCACCTGCGGAACAGTCACTTGGCGTTCCTCCCATCCCTGGGCAGCGCAGGCCTCAGGCGAGGGTCGTTGGGCAGAAACAGATGAGAGGCTCAGACAGACTCTCACAGCTGTGTGAGGTCACTGGGTTGGTCACTCTGCCCCAGCCCTCTCACAATTTCCCCAGACAAGTCCAATGCTGTTCATGCCCAGCAGGGTCCGTGTCCCTCTGTATCCCCCTGCTCCGCCTGGAGCCACAGCCTCCTGTGGTTAGCCAGAAAGCCACTCGGAAGATCTCGGGATGTATGCGAAAGATAGGACCCCTTCCTCTCCATGACGCTAACCAATCATATTGTATCCCGCGGTTTTCAGGAAGTTACGTAAGCAAACCGCAGTAACTTAAGCCACCGCTTTCAGGAAATAAACGCATTTTGCCTTTCACCCCATGTGTGTTTGTGTGTGATTTGCCCGGCCAGCCTGTACGTTCACTGTAGTTTCCATCTGAACCAGGTCACCTTGCCTAACAAAACAGGCAACAGACTCCCCCAAGGATGTTCCACAAATCAACCCCAGAGCCTGACATGGGACAAGGGGCCAGGGCTGTGACCAGGACAACAATGATGTGGACTGGGGTCACTGGGGCCTGGTTTGGGTTCCCCAGGGCAGGAAAGATCTCCAGCAGCTGGACCAGGGTGGGGGAAGGGCCTTCAAGGTGGGGTTGGAGTCCTTTGTCTGTGAGGAGAGGCTGAGGGAGCTGGGCTTGTCCAGCCCGGAGCAGGGAAGGCTGAGGAGCTCCACATCCCAGACTGGTAGTGCCAGCCAGGAGGTGATGGGAGAACATAGAGCCATCCAGACAGATTTCTATCCAGGGAACAGATGCTGCAGAGGCTGTTGGATCAAGTTCCTGTGAGCCCAGAAGATTGGCATGGAGTGCAGCTTAGTGCAGCCGTAGCAGTGCACAAGAATGCTCTGCAGCCACTTTCTCTCTTTTCCTCCTTCTGGTCATGAAGGGAGCTTGTGACTTCAGCGTATGACTCGTGTGTGCAAAGAGCAAATCTGGGCAGAATCGGGGCAGGGAGGGTTTGGGGCATCTTGGGATCTGTATGGGCACAGAACATGTTTTCCATTGGTCCGAGACTGTCTGCTGTGAAAGTGGATTTAATATCCAGCAGAGGAATGAATTTAGTTTTTATGGAGCTGTGCCTTCCCTTGGTTTGTTTGCTTACAATAACTGAACATCCCTCTGTGTCTCAGGCAGCTCCATCTGCAAGGAAAGCAGGTGGGAGTTGGTGCCAAGGAGCTGAAAGCTGCAGGCACGTCCTCGAGTGGAGGAAGTTCAGATTTGCACAAGGCTGCTCTGAGTGCCAGGGGTTGGATAAGGGAAATGGTGGGGTGGGAGTAGGGGCAAAGTGTGATTGATTGTCAGCCATAGAGGGTCTTGATTTTCGCATCTGTTCCGACTACATTAGGAGGTGCTGGGGATCAATATCAACTGAGATTGCTGACACTAATCTGTAACAGAAGAAGAATAAACAGGAAAATAAGATTTTCTCACTAATTGGTTTTAAATGAAATATGTTTTGAATGGAATGAAAGCTTGGACAAGTCCTTCCTAAAGGACTGGAAGTCACTCTGTTTCAGGCAACCTGCACCCCAAATCGCTCTTCCTCAAGTTCCTAAAAATGGCTGATTAAGTGTACTATAAATTGAATAATTTACTGTTGGACTCAAGATTAAAAGACAAGAGACTTTAAATGGACTACTTACTGCACAGGATAAACAAAAGAAGAACAGGTACATACAAACACAGTGCACAATAAAGTTACCTGTATTACAGCTAGTGAAGAAATAGCAGAGATCGGGAGTCAGTGTAATTTACCACCAAATTGATTATCTCCCTTCAGTCTCCTGACAAGGCAAGCTGTTCATGTTCAGCTGGGAATTCCACCTCCCTGGCACCAGAGAGAACTCAGGACAGGACAGATGTCTGGCCTGGGTTATCTCAGCAATTCCTGAGAGGGGGAACGATGCCCTGAGTTATGGCCCAGCTGATGGACAGAACAGATGAGCTCTGCTAGGCCAGAGGGGAAGTCCTGCTGCAGGAACCTCATGGAACCAAGGGTCCATTGTGACAGATCAAGGCCTCATGGAACCAAAAAGAGCATTGTGACATGGTGGGGTCCCATGGACCCAAATCTCCACTGTGACAGTTCAGAACCTCATGGAACCAAGGGGCCTTTGTGATACTGCAAGGCCTCAGGGAACCAAGGAGTGCAAAGGTGTCAAATACTGCTTGCAGGGTTCTGCCTTGGGGGTGAGGAATCTCCTTGGTGGCCCCCTGTGGCTGTTTGCAGTGGAGAACCTTAAAAATTTTGGATTGCTTAAAAAAAAATTGAAATCTCCTCTTTGCCTGAGTGTTGTCAGTTCTCAGAAACTCAGTGTGGAAAGGAAAATATAAAGAACCTTTGAAAGCTAAAGCACCTAGAGGCACTGAGCCCCACTGAGTGTTGTTACTGAGAAAGCCTCTCAAGAGACTAATTGAAGCAGATAATTGGAGGCCATGATCACACAAATCTCTCAGAGACTCCAAGGAAAAATGGAGATGCTGAGGGCAGGACAAGGGGTGACAGTGCCCAGCCTTGCTGGGGCTGTGCCAGGAGGCCCCAGTGGCTCAGGACAAGGTGTCTCCTCACAGCCCTTGGTAGCACAGACCCTGCTGTGCCCCAGGGCACCAAGACTTGGCTTCTCTTTGCCCCCACCTGTCATCTCTGCCTCCAATTTCCTGCTCTAACTGGAACCTGGGGACACTTTCTCAGCTGTGTCCCTCAGAGGGACCCACTAAAACTTTAAGAAATATTGGAGTTTGATTCTGTATGAATTCTTGAGAGGTTTCCTAACAAATAATGGTTCTGCCTTGATTTCCCTTTGGTCTGGTGCAGTTCATCACAAAGTTTTCCTACTCCAGTTGTGGAGAAGTATTTCAAAGAGCTTCTGAGAAATACACATTCTAATTTTAAAGGGTGTATTTTATTGCTGTTCTCTTTGGAGTAGAGGTGATTGCAGCATCTAGTGATTGATATTGATCCAGGGTCTCTCCTCAGGAGGTCTGGCCTGCTCAGAGAAGCTGTGCCTTGAGCTCTGACCCAGTGTGGACAACCTTGCTCCACATTCCCCAACCCCATCCTGTCTGTCCTTCCTCACCTGGGACCTGCTTTGCTTGGAAGACCAGCTTCACTTAGGCACAGGGATGTCTCTCTTTTCTTATTTTTGATGCTATCTAAAACTCTTATCTTTCCCCATGGAAAACAGACACACTGCTCAGGTGTGTGCCAGCCCAAGGTTCCACCAAGGAGGTTCAGGCTGGGGATCAGCGCTTCGGGGCTGCTGCCTGGAGTCGGCGCCATCTTTCCATTGTGCCTCTAACTCCCATCATGCCCTGTGGCCCCATAGTGCCCCTTTAGAGCCAGGACTACAATACCCATCATGCCCTGTGGCTCCATAGAGCCCAATTGGAGCCGGGACTACAATTCCCATCATGCCCTGCACTCCACAGAACCCTGGAATCACCCCCATATGTCCCATAAGTGTCCTCAGACCCCCAAGGATCCCTAAGTGCTCCTTCAGCTCCCATTCAGGGATCCCTAAAAGCCTCCCCAGATCCCCTGAATGCTCCCAACACAGTAAGTGCCCCTTACAGCAACTTCTACGAATTGATCTTCTCTCATTCCTGCGAGCTCAGAGCGGCTCAGAACCCAATCACTCACCTAAAGTTCCTGCCGTGCCCCGTGCCCTAAAGGGCCTGGTTCGAGCTCCCCAAGCTCCCCCCTAAGTGCTCCCAAGCCATCTATGTTCCACTTGGAGGACTTGAAATCATGACTTGGACTCAAAGGTGTCCACCAAGTGCCCTCTTGGACCCCCAAACAAAACATCTGAGCCAATTCCGGGACTACAGCTCCCAGCAGGCTTCACAGTTCCATAGAGTGCTGGTCAAGCCTAGACTTCATCTCCCATCATGCCCTGCGCCCCACCGGCAGACATTGCAGCTGCGCTTATGACTCCTATGATGCTCCACGGCCCCATTAAATAGTATTATACCCACGCCTACAACTCCCATCATCCCCTGCACCCCAGACAGCCTTGACAGAGCCCTCCAAGTGCCTGCCCAGACCCCAAAGGGCCCCAGATTCCCCTCCCTGACCTCAAGTGCACCCCTGGACCCTCAAGTGGCACTCTGAAGCCCAGACCTTCCCTCAGGATCCCTAAGTTCTCTCTTAGATCCCACTCAATACCCCCAAGTGTCTTCCTGTCTCTCAGATTCCTTCTAAATTCTTTCCCCAAACCCAAAACTGCCCCAAATGTGCCCCACACATGTCTCCCTGGACCCCGAAGTGCCCACCTTGACCCTGTTTGAGAAAAATATGATAATAAAGATTACAAAATCACTGCAAATATTATGAATTATTTTAAAGAAGCAGAAATTAGAAACCAATAGAGCTTATTTAATTAAGGGAATTGTGTAACTTAGAACGAATGGCCAATAATTTTTTGATTGCTGATAATGTATAGAGTTTTAATATAAAAAATAAAAGTAAGTTTTAAAACTATAGAATACTAATATTATAAATAAGACAAATATAACTGTAATTTTAATATTTAACAACATCTTTATTTGAAAGAGAAATTTATAAGATATTTTGATATTATGAGTTGTCAGTCCCAGGTGAGAGATAGCATGACATGGTGAGATTGAGGGTGAGGATCAGGTTGTCCAAACGGGTTTAAAGAGGCTCTTTCTTTCATGTGCCCAGACCTCATTCAGCATCAAGATCACTTGGGAAATTCTTCTATCAGTTTCTCTCTGCACTGAAAAATAGAAAACTATTCCCCAGAGGTAAACAAAGTCAAGAGATGCACTTTGAAATCTTCCACTTAAACAGAGCTCAAAACTGACTCCCAGCAGCTGCACAAGCCCTGGAGAATTGAAGACAACTGAAAGAAGACAAAAAACTCTTGGTGGCTTGCTTTATTTTTATGACCCCCAGGGTGGATTTGGGGCTGAGTCCAGGAGCCCCAGGCACTGAGAGAACATTGAAGAAGCTGCTCAAGGAGGCAGAAGCAAAACTCCAAGTCCCTTGGAGCATCAGTGACCCCACTGAGGGCAGGGACTGCCAAAGGCTCCCCAGGGACTGCTGAGAGCAGATCCTTGAGGGCAGGATTGCAGGAGCCAAAGGCTGTGAGCAGGAACTGCAATGCTGAGCAAGGCCTGGGCTGGTTGGAGGCAGCAGAAAGGCCAAGGGCTGAGCCCAGGCCTGGCCCAGCAGGGCCTGTCCCTCACGGGTGGCTCGGGGCTGTTCCTGGGGCACTGGGATGGGAGTGGCAGCAAGGACAAATGGCATCACCCTGTGTGACACTCCAGATGCTCATGGATCCAAGGGCCAGTGTGACACTGTGGGGCCTCATGGAAACAAGCGGCCATTGTGAGCCTGAGGGCCTGTAACACCCCAGAACACTGAAATGCTGGGGGTGACAAAAGGTTCCTTTACTCGAGCTTGGTGCACAGGAGGATCCCCAACCAGATATTCTGCCCAGAAATGGGTCAAATGGCACCCAGATTTTACTTTCAAAATATAGAAAATCAAGGAATTTTGGAAAAGGATTTAATATTGCATACAAGTTGTCATAAATAACCTCTCATAGCAGTAACTTCATTAGCTTTGCCCATTCAACCTCAAAACCTTTAAATACTTCAGTAGTTGAGGTACCTGAAACTGTTTCATGTAAAGAGTATTAGAAGGGGAAGAAAGAGAAAGAATGAGAGAAGCTCTGTAGAAAGACATGCATATTGTTACCATGTCCCATGTGCTCTCCTCAGGGCTCTGCCTGCACACAGGCCCAGGAGAAGCTTTCTTGTTTGTGAGCAAAGAATGGAAACGCCTGAGCAGGTTTCCCGAACAACAAACCCTACTCAGGAACCACATGCTCAGTACAGACTGCCTGGAATGATGTCACCTTTCTACAAGAGACAGTGTGACTAGAACTCATCTCTGTAAGCAGAATTCTATGAATCTTTCAGCTGAATTCTGTCCCTGTCCTTTGCCTGGATCTCTGTGCAGATGGAAGCTGCTGGTGCCATTGTCACCTTTAACCCCTTTTCTGAATGCAGACAGATGTTCCCAGGTGTGTTAGGCAGGTGCTGCTCAATGTTTATGCAAAGCTTTTGCATCCTCATGGAACCAAGGACACCTTTGTGACACAGTGGGGTCTCACAGAACCAAGGAGACAATTGTGACAGTTCAGAGCCTCACAGAAACAAGGCTCTATTGTGACACTGAGGGGCATTATGGAATCAAGGAGACCCTTGTGACACAGCAAGGCCACAGGGAACCATGGTCCATTGTGACAATGCAGATCCAAGGAGACCATGGTGACACTATGGGACCTCATAGATCCAAGAGGCCATTGGGACACTGAAGGACTTCATGGAACCCAGAGTCTAGTGTGACATAGCAGTGCCTCATTGGAACAAAGGAACCATTGTTGACAGCACAGAAACTCATGGAACTCAGGGACCATGGGAAACAGTAGGGCCACATGGAACCAAGGAAACCTGTGAAATTTAGGAATCTTATGGAACCGAGGGTCCATTATGACACTGCAGAAGCAAGGAGACCATTGTGACAATATGGAAGCTCATGGAACCAATCAGCCATTGTGACACTCCAAGGTGTTGTTGACCAGGGAGACCATTGTGTCACTCCAGAACCTCATGACCCTAACAGTTTATTGTGACCCAGCAGGGTCCCATGGAACCAATTGTCCATCATGACAGTGCAGATCCCAGGAGACCATGGTGACATTTTGGAAGCTCATGAACCAAAAAAGCATTTTTACAGTCCAGAACCAAGGAAAACATTGTGACAGTACAGAACCTCACGGGACCAAGATTCCATTGTTATGCAGTGGGGCTTCATGGAACCAAGGAGATGCTGTGACACAGCAGGGAGGCATGGAACCAATGGTCCACAGTGATACTGCAGATCCAGGGAGACTGTGGTGATACCACAGAACCTCATGGAACCAAGAGTCCAGTGTGACACAGAAGAACCTCTTGGAATCAAGGCAGTCATGGTACACTATGGAACCTCATGGAATCACAGATCCAGTGGAACACTGTGGGGCCTCACTGGAACAAAGGACATGGTTGATGAGACAGAAGCTCATGGAAACTCTGGGACATTGTGACACTGCAGAGCCTCATGGAACCAAGGAGAGTACTATGATACTGAGGAACCCCATGGAACCAAGCAGCCATTTTCATACTGTGGAACCAAGGAGAGCATTGTTGGCAGAATAACACCTCATGGAACTGAGGGGCTGTTGCTGTACAGCGAGGCCTCATGAAACCAAGAGGCCATTTTGACACTGGGGCCCCATGGAACCAAATATTCATTGTGACCAAGCAGGGCTGCTTGTAAACAATTCTCCATTGTGATACAGCAGATCCAAGAGAACGTGGTGACACTATGGCACTTCATGGAACCAAGGGGCTGTTGTGACATCCCAAGGCCTTGTGAAACCAAGGAGAGCATTGTGGCAGTACAGAACCAAGGACAGTATGGAGCCAAGGGGCTATTGTGAAACTGTACAAGAGACATAATGGAGTCAAGGACAGCACTGATACGGAAATGTGCTGGATAGAAATTTTTGAACACAATTTTAAGTATTTGAAAGCACATGTTCTTTATTACAGCATGGTGGTCACTCAGGTTATCCCTCATCCATTTGTGTGTACTGGGCATAAGGTGGACAGAGATTTATCACACAGACTGATTATGTTTTCAGTAGCTATCCCCACTTCTTTTGACTTTATTTGACATAATGGTACCCATCATCACAAATCCTTATGTGGTTCATTGGGGTCTGTCTTCAATATCTGGTAAAGGTGGCTGTTCCTTGATCCCTGCTTTTGAATGATGGCAATTTCTTTGTTTTGCATAATTTCTGCTTTATCAGCAGTCTTTCAGAGCTGAGCTGCCATTCTGCTTGCATTTTGAATGAGTTGTGTTTGCCTGAGTGACATCTTTGATCTGTTTGTCCAAGGTTGTGCTCTTCTGTTGTACTGTCCTTGATAAAATATGTGTCATCTTCTCCTGTCCTTGTCACAGTCTTCACCCCAAATGAGGCGTGTCTGCAACCTCCTCCAACCCATGGGCTTGGGGTGGGCAAATGTTCCTGAGGGAACAGGGATGGGACAGCTGGGCTAGACTGACAAGGGGGATGTTCCATTCCTTGTCACACCATAATCAGCAATAAATTGACAGATGTGGTGGGGGCACAAGGGAAATAGGGGATTGATTTATTCTTTAAGACATTTTTCTTTCCAAATACCACCTACACTTCTGTCCTTGGGTACTTAAACATTTTCCACTGATTGGAGATTTCCTGGGGATTTGTTTCCTTCTTTTTGTGGTCTTTGCTTTTTTAGTTGGTTTGTTTATGGGTGTTTTTTATTCTGGGTAGGTTTTGCTTAGTTTTTTATTTTTCATCGTGTTTGGTTTTTTTCCCTATTGACTTTCTTCTGCTGCATAAGTTTTTTCTCCCTTTTCATGTTGCTTGGTTTGTACCTGATGGCAAGGCAAATCTATTCAACTCAGTCATCTTGCCCAATTGTGTTTTGCAGTCATTATCAACTAGAAGAGTTTGGTCACAGACTGCCTGCAACTTGGCAGCATACACAAAGGAATTGAAAGTGCACTGTTGTGCCACCAGAACTGTGCCACCCCTGAGTGCTGATGGTGGTGTTTGTTTTCACTCGGGTTCATCTCCCCCCCACACACACGATGCACTGCTGAAATCTCCTCAGCACAGAGCAAACACAGACTGCTCACTGGTCACTTGGTGTCCCTCCATGCAGGGACAAAAAACCTCCTGCAGGTGGGGCAGAGGCCAGTGCTGGGTATGGTTGTTGCAGGGACTGGTGTGGGACAATTGCCGTGGGGCACCTTCCCAGGCTGTGCCCAGAACAAAGACACAGCCCAGGCCCTGCTCTGCTGTTTCCTCAGGTCCATCCCAGGAGCTCTGGCTGTGCCAGGACACTGCTGTGTGCCCCCTGCACACTGCCCCTCTGCCCCTGACACTGGGCTTTGCTTGGCCAGGGCATTCCTGGAGCACATTCCTGACAGCAGCTCTGGAGGAGAACAAAGCCTTCCTGCCCTGCCCTCAGGAGATCCCTCTGCAATGGAGCTGCTGTGCTGGAGCCCAGCTGTGTCCCAGCAGTGCCCATGGCCTGTCCCTGCCTGTGCTCACAGCAGGGACACGCAGCAGGACAGTGCCCAAGCTGCCAGAGCACTGAGGCCTTACAGCCACAAAAGGGCTGGCAAGGAGAGGGTGGAGTGGGGAAGAGCAGATGTGGGAAGTGCCAGGGCCATTGTCCCTGGCTGTGCTGTTGTGCTGGGAGACTCTTCCCTCCACCTCTGCTCACAGGCACTGCCTCTGTAGAGACAGAGAAGGACTGAGGAAGAATTCTGGACACACAGGACAGGGCAGGCTTTTGCTTTTATTTAAATGCACAGGGAAAAGGCCTCTTGCAAGTCTTTGTGTTTCAGAAAAAAAAGTAGATATTAATAGAGTAATAGTACAACATCTTACACAAAACAGCAGCAGTAGAATAATTTACTAAAGAAAAAATGGACAAATACGGGGGAAAAACAAAGGATGGTAAAGAGTTACATTCTAAAGGCTCAGCAGAATAAAAGAGAGCATTTAATGTTTCTGAAAATACAGAGTCATCATGTTTTTCAAAGGACCCTTGAGCTCCTGGTTCCTCAGGCTGTAGATGAGGGGGTTCAGGGCTGGAGACACCACTGAGTATAGAACTGACAGTGCCAGATCCAGGGATGAGGAGGAGAGGGAGGGGGGATTCAGGTACGAAAATACTGCAGTGCTGATAAACAGAGAGGTCACAGCCAGGTGAGGGAGGCAGGTGGAAAAGGCTTTGTGCTGTCCCTGCTCAGAGGGGATTCTCAACACAGCCCTGAAGATCTGCACATAGGAGATAACAGTGAACAAAAAACATATGACTCCTAAACAGAGAGCAACAGCAAGAAGCCCATGTTCCCTGGGATAGGATTTGGGGCAGGAGAGCTTGAGGATCTGTGGGATTTCACAGAAGAACTGGCCCAGGACATTGCTATGGCACAGTGGCAGGGAAAATATATTGACTGTGTGCAGCAGTGAATAGAGAAAGCCACTGGCCCAGGCAGCTGCTGACATCTGGGCACAAGCTCTGCTGAAATGAAAAACAGAAAGAAAAAAGATTTGTGCAGCACATCCTGCATAGGAGGTGTTCCTGGTGTCCCAGAGGGAATTGTGCATGGCTTTGGGCACAGTGGTGCAGATGCAGCCCAGGTCAGTGAGGGCCAGGTTGAGCAGGAAGAAGAACATGGGGGTGTGCAGGTGGTGGCTGCAGGCTACAGCGCTGATGATGAGGCCGTTGGCCAGGAGGGCAGCCAGGGAGATGCCCAGGAAGAGGCAGAAGTGCAGGAGCTGCAGCTGTCTTGTGTCTGCCAATGGCAGCAGGAGGAAGCGGCTGATGGAGCTGCTGTTGGACATTTACTGTTTATTTGCATGGGGATCTGTAAAAAAGTTAATTGTGGAATAGTGTAATTTGGAGAGGACTTTAAATATCCCAGCCCAGCTTAGTGGCACTTTCCCCCCACTTCCTGCCCAGGGCTCTGCTGCCTGGAGCTGTCCCTGCCAGCAGCTGCTTCCCTGTGCCAGGACTGGGCCCTACCAGTGCTGCCAGAGCCCAGCCAAGCCCTGGGGGGTCAGCTCTGCCCTGCAGACCCCACCCAGCACAGGGCACTGCTCAGGGCCAGCTCTGCCTCTGCAGGCTCTGATGGCAATATCACAGCAACCCTGAGGAGGCTGGAACAGTGACACTGATGCTGCCTTTATGGGACCTTGTGCTGATTTCTCCCTTCACCTTTTTTATTAAGATGTAGTGAATTTTTTTTTTTTTCTCAACCTGAACTGAGAGATAAATATCAGTGTGCTATTTCCCATCCAGGCAACGCAGTGCAGTAGATTTAATAACAGCTCCTGCCTTGCTGTGCTCCCTGTATAATCTATTTCAGAATGTTCTGCAGTTAAACGTTATGCTAGAGTCATGACACATGAGTCCTGAAAAATGCAGCATCCTCACCACACAAGGATAACACTTCCAAGCCTTCCCAGCTGTCTCCTTCCACCAAGACCTTGTTCCCCAGTGCTGGGAGCAGCTCCCAGGGCTGGCTGAGAGCTGTCCCTGGCTGGCAGCAGAGTCCCTGCCCCAGCACACTGCCCTGGGCTGCAGGACTCTGCTCTGCAGGACAGTCCTGGGCACCCCTGGCTGCTCTGCACAAGATACAATCAGAGAATGTACTCACAGAGTCTGTAGGCATTGGGATGTTCCAGCTTTAGGAGATCACTCCAGGAACTGCTGCTGCCTTGTCCTGCAGCCAGAGGCTTCCTGTGTCAAGGGCTGGGAGTGATTCTGCCCCAGTCACTTGTGAGCATCTTCTCAGCCATGACTGATTGAAGCCCTCTGTGCCTCTGTGCTGTGCCTGGGATGGCTGCAGGCAGTGTCCCAGCCCTCCTGGGCTGGGAGAAGGGCTGCTTTTCAAGAGAAATGTGCTTTTGAAGCTCTTCTTGGTTTCCAAGGGCTCCTTCTGTTCCAGGAGCCTGGCCCAGCTCAGCAGCTGAGACACAGCACAATGACTTTAATGACCCTCTCAGGGCTTTGGTGCTGTTTACATCAGACTCAGTCCCTGAGAGAGTGTTCAAGAAGCTTCTCAAGATCTCAAAATGAGGTTTAAAGTCCAATGTTTCTTGAAGTTGTAATGGGTTCAACTGAGGAATATGATTGAGAAAATATCCTCAGGTTCCAGTTAGAGCAGAACACTGGAGGCATGACAACAGGTGGGAACAAACAAAGGAAAAGTATCTCTGATGCTGAGCAATCTGGATGTGTAGAATAACGTGTCCACATGAAGATTAGTCCACATAGGATTGGACCACATTGGACCTGAGCTCTGGAAAAAATGATGCCGACTTTAACACTAAATTAGTGGCAAGAAGTCTTAGTCTGCTGTTTTGAAGCTTTGGTGACAGCAGGGCCTCACCAGAAGTCAACTGTTCCACTACGAAACCTCAAGGAACAAAGCAGCCTTTTGACACTGTGGGGCTGTTCTATGGGGCGGCATGGAGCCAAAAATCTATTTTGACACAGTGGGGTCACATGGAATCTATGGTCCATTGTTATACTGCTGATCCAAGGAGGCCATGGTGACACTGTGAAACCTCCTGCAGCCATGGGTGCACTGTGGCACTGTAGGGCCTCACAGAACCATGGTAACCATGTTATACTACAGGGCCTCGTGGAAAAAAGGGTCCATGGTGACATTGCAGAACTATTGCTGAGAGTATGAAAACTCATGGAACCAAAAGTCCATCCATTGTGACCAAGAGACCACTGTGGAACTGCATGGCACCATGGATCCAGGGGGCCATTGTGACACTGTGGGGCTTCGTGGCACCAAGGACATCACTGTGGCACTGCTGGGCCGCATGGTCCCAAGGGGCCAGTGTGAAGCAGCAGGGCTGTGTGGAACGAAAAGGCCATTGTTGCATTACAGGGCCTTGTGCAGCCAAAGGCCCACTCTGATCCTGCAGGGCACCGTGGATCCATGGAGACCATTGTGGCACTGCCAAGCCCCATGGAATCATGGAGACAATTATGATGCTGTGGGTTCCCACAGAACCAAGGGTACATGAAAAAGGTCTGGCATGCTTGGCCTCCCATGGACCACCAGACAGGTCAAGATGAATTTGGCATGTCGAGGGCTACCTCTCATCAGCTCCTGGAGCACTGGGGCTCTGGGCTTTCCTTCCTATGGAAAAGAACTCTCTGTCCTTCCTGGTGTCCATGGCCAAAATTAGTACCACAAGGACTTCTCTCAAACAAAAGCATCCATGACAACCAGATATGGCTGTTTTGTCTCTGGTGGTCAGCTCTCATCTTCCCCTGAAACACTGAGTCTCTATTCCTTACTTCCTATGGAAAAAACCTGACTTTCTCATCCAGGGCCTACAGCAAAAACTGGGATTTGGCCTTCCAGATTCTATCTGTCCAAGGATTGCTCCTAGACAAAAGTAGCCAGAACAGAGCGGTCTGGCTGGTGTTGTTCCTCTGGTGATTTTCTTAGATTATGAGCTCAATGTTATCAATTGCAAATATTTTGGAGAGGGCCCAGAGAACTCCCAAGGTGAGGTATGCAGGCTTCAGGTACACGACCACAGTACAGGGACAAAGGAGCTCTGTGCTCAGTGGAGTGGAGACTGAGGACAGTGGAGGAGAGTCATCAGAGTGCTTAAATAGCTGTTTCAGAGACACTTTTGATATAGTGTAAAACAGCCTAAGAAAGAAAGAATGAATGCAAAGTGCAGCTGGGATAGTCCAGACTGGATGCAAGATGAGAGGTGTCCCAGTCTGGGGTTCCTCCTTTGCCCCAAGATCACCCCAGAGGGACACGAAGGTGGTTCAAACCCTGGTTTTCTCCCAAAGCCACCGAAGAGAGACTGCCGGAGACGGTTTTCTCTTTTTCCAAGGACTGTTTATTATCTCTTATCTCTGGGACCTTTTTGCCTGGCCAGCAGGGTCTGCTCAGCCTGGCATCCATGGTGGAATCTGTCTGGTGAAGGCAGGCCTTATCTTATATAGTTAGTACTACGTATTACATGTTTACAAAATTTTACCAATACAATACAATTTTATTAAATGGTCCAGCCCTGATCCCAACCAATCCAAGGGTGCCAATGTGTCACCCAACATGGATGACATGGAGAAGAAGGAGGAAAAGGTGTCCACCCCCCAAATTCTCCATTTTGGCCACGTGTCCCTTATCATAAACATTCAAGAAAACCTATTTATCTACGTTCTAACATTCTAATTTACACTCTACTCATCATTATTTTCTGTGTCTCTTCTCTCAATGTGGACAGATTCTCCCAAGGAGCCAAATCCAGCCCCTGCAGCTCCTGGGCAGCACTCAGGGGTCTCTGAGGGGTCTGCCAGGGGGGGTTTTGCACCCCCAAAGGAGCCAGGGAAAAACCCTGGACTCCCACATCTCCCCCCTCTGTTTGCACCAAAAAGACCTCCTTCACGGTTTTGTCCAGAGCCCTTTTCACAGCTTTGTTCAAGGCGTGCCTAGTGCATGGGATGATGCATGGCAAAGCAATGAGAATAGTAACAAGCTCCACTAATATATAAAAACCTACTTTCAAAATTTCTTTTTACAAAGGTAAAAGATCAAAAAGGTCAAACAGACCATCCAGGCACAATAACTGTGCTAGAACTCGGAAGGATGGTTAGTTTGAGACTACAATATAATTGCTATATACATTCTAATTCAAAGTAACATCCATTGTTTGGTTCTTTTTCACCCCTAAAACATCACATACAATTCCAAAATCCATTGTTGAACCAAAAATTTCTAATTCTTTTGGTTTGAAAACAGCCACAGGGAGAAATTGAACCCACACATGCCATCCATTCACAGGAGTTGTCACAACTCACATCACCCATGAAGGGATACCCTCTGGAATGGGCCATTCTTTCACTGGCAATCCCACCAGACATGTTGAAAATGGCTTTTTTGCCTGGAATGCCTCAAACAAATTGTTTCCAACCCCACTGTCCATGATAAACTTTCCCAAACACTCTCCCTTGGCTGCATCACTGGTAAATCCTCTTTTTCACCTAATACAGTTGACAAAAAATAAGATACAACAGCATATAAACAATCATTTTTCACTGTCAGTCTTTAAGTCTTTTAAATCTTGTTTGAAGAGAAGTTCACATCCTTTTTCCTTGATGTCTGCCAACACTCCCCTTGGAATCTTGGCGGCTTGTTGTACTGGATCATTGTGAGGAGGGTCTCCTGCTAATTCTGCCATGGTGAGGTTAGCATGAGCACCACCTTGGTATTTCCTTCGCAGCTCCTTCAAAGCTCTTCTCCATCTGCGCTCCCACATAAGTCCTTGTGTGTCAGTAAGTATCAATGACACAAGAGATTTCATGTCACATGAAGTCAAGTCATATTCATTGAGAATACCTTTTAAAAACGGTTTAAAATATGAAGATCCCAGTCCATAATCTCTAATTGCCTTAATAAAATTTTTAACTAAATCATAATTTAATTTTTGCCATCTTTGGTTTTGTCCTTGTGGGTCATAATTCACTGGCATGGCTATTTCACCAGTCCCAGTTGCAGGACATTTTCTGCTTCTTGTCAAGTCCATTCGAATATTTGTCCAATCAACTAAAGTATCTTGAGCTGCTGTTGCAGGTCTGTGTGTCTCTGTAGGAATTTGTCTGTTCAAAGGTATTACTTGTTGAGATTGAGGCCAAGCTGCTGCCTCATCTATTTTTTGATTCATTGGTATTGTAGAAATCTGCGGTCCTTGCCGCATTGTTCATTGAAAAGTCCTTGCCCATTATTGTCATCAACCTTGTTCTTCCCTTTATTATCACTTGTGCTGTCATTTCTAAATCTGTAAGAATTGTCCTTGAAGATCTGTAAGATAGGAAAACCCATTCTATAATTAAAAGAGGGTCTTTTTTGTATTCGTCCCACTGAAAAATCAAACCATATAGCTGTGTTTCTTCTCCCAACACTACTAAATGGAATGGTAAAGAGTCCACGTATCGGTGTGGAGTGGCGAGTGCCACAGTAAGTCCTACTAAAAATCCATTGTCAGGTACATGTTCCACTGTGAAAGGAGATCTCTTCCCCATACAGTGAATGGCTTTTACACGAGTAATAGCTGTCTTCTGTCCGGGTCCTGTGAATGTTATTGAATTTTCACTTTGGAGGCATACAGAACTTCCTCCAATGCCTGTGATTTGATCCAAAGGTACAATCAAGTTCCATTCTCGAGGTCAGAAAATATATGAAATCAGTGTCACGTCCGGTGTTCACCATCCCTGTGATGGTTGTTTTCCTGTTATGGTATATCAAGTCCCAAGTAATAGTTGGCTGGTCACGGGTTATGTACTTCAACCATAATGTGTGTACTTCGACATGGTCATTATAGTGTGGATGCCCTTCGCCCATCACCAGCATTGCTTGATGCTCCAATGGATGCGATGGCAGAGCTATCCCTTTTGCCAGTTGAGTATTTTGTGGAATTGTCAATGGGGGTCGAAGAGCCCTTGCTAAAATTGTCATCTCTTCAAAGCAGTCTGCTGAAACAACAGTAGGATACATTGTCACTCCAAAATTGCTGCACCGGTCTCTGCCTATTATCAAAAAATCTTGTCTCTTTCGGCACGGTGCTTTCAGTCCTGTATGTATAGATGCAGATTCTTCATTCAAAAAAACAAGTCACTTTTGAAGCTGACAGGATGTACTGCGTTCCTGGGCAGCAAATCCCTGTCACAGGGGATGTCCCCTAACACCCTGCTGAGGGAGTCAGATTGACGCTCCCCGACAACTGTATTGTCTGTGCCGGTGTTGTTGCTGTTCCTTGTTGCACTGCCATCATTTCTGTCGTAGCACAAGATGGTCCTGCACTTCGTGTTTTTTGGCAGTGGCAATGGTTTTCTGTCCACATCCGTCAGAGAATAACATTCACTTGCCAGATGTCTTCCTCTGCGACATCTAGGGCAAAGTTCTGGTGGCTTGGAAGTCTTTGTGGATTGAGGACAATTTTTCCTAAAATGTCCAAAAACCCCACAGTTGTAGCATTGTCTTTTAGATGGATTATTTTTCTTCTTGAAATTTGCAAAAACCTTTTCATGTTGTTCTTGAAGAACTTCTGTCATTTGCTCCTTGACAACTGAAGCTATATGTTGTGGTGTTCCAATCTTGCTGCAGGCTTCAACCATCTCCGTCCTCTCTCTGTGGAGACACAAACAGAACCCTTCCCCCAAATGCTTACTTTGTAAGCTTTTCAACTTTCTCTGTCTCTAAATTTTTGATCAAAACTGGAAAATTTTCCCTTGTACTATTATTTCAAGTATTATCTAACAAAGAAAACAAACTCAAAGTTTACAATCTTCTGCAAGTAAACATTATACAATAATTAACAATACTTTAAATAACAGACATACATTTACAAGATTAGATAATTATCAATTAAAAAAAAAAACTGTGTCATCACCTCAGGGTCTGCAGACAGCTGACAAACCTTGATTCAATGAGGAATTAGATGGTCATCTCTGGAAAATGAACACCAAATTCACTTCAAAGTCAGCTTCAGCTGTTATATTGATAAGTCAAATTGTCAATCCAAACGATTGGAATATTATTTTGATGCAGAAAACACCTGAGTTTACACAATTTCTCTTTCAGTTAGAATCGAGGCTTGGCCAGAGCCTAAACTCTAATTGGAAGAGAACTCCCTGACATCTTCTTATTAAAGAAAAAACCCCAACTCTTAACAACAAAGTTACAATTAAACATTTCAAAAAGAAATCAAACTCCTCTAGCAACTCATTTTCTCTAAAATTCATCTTTAGGGTAAGATGCTTTGAACATGGCAAGACACTGCAGTGCTTCTATGATAACAACTCAGGAAAACCATAACATTAATTTTTTTTTTTCTGAGAATGAAGCTCAAATAATTTTCTGGAATTCTGCAAAATATTCAAAACCATAAGACAGCACAGTGCCAGGTCACAAAAGACCTGCCAAAATAAAAGAGAGAATTAATAAAAAGGAAAACAAAGAAACATTAAGTTCACAATTTAGCTGATTATCTTCATACATTTGATTCAAGGACACATCTGGGGGCTTTCCAAAACTTACTTAAAATATTGAAAGATTTCAGATTAAACAATGAAACAGAAAACAAAATCGTTCTGTGATATAGAATTCATACAATCTTATTACAGTGTTTTTAACATTAAATACAGAAACTAAATTTCAGTTTTAAAATCCAACTCAAAATCTATTGATTTATATTGACAATATTGCAAATACTTATAAACTGGCTTCTCTAAAACAATTAACTATAGGAAAATTAAAACTCAATGTTGACATTTAATGTCCACTCATATCTGACCAATAACAAATCACTAAATATAGGTGATATATATTCAAATAAAACACAAAATACCTTATTATACCTTCAATTATTAAAATACCTAATACTATTAAAATACCTTTACCATTCTTAAAGTTTCAGCTATTTTTTTAACAAAATTGCAAAAACAAACACCTTTATTTTAACATACAAGAACTGAAAATAAAACTGACTCTCTTGTCCTGTTCCCTTGTTCTGTTTGTTCTCCACAGTATAGATAAAAAGCAGCTCTTGGCCTCTCTCCATCCCCCATTCCCCTCCCGTCTGCAGCACTGGGTCTGTGCAGGCACAGGGGGAGCAGCGGGGGTGCTGCTGGAGCCTCTGGAGCAGGGTGGCTGTGCCTCCCCCCCTCTCTCGGTGAGCCTGGGCTGTGACCTCACGCTGCTGTGCCTGGGTTTGCTCTGTCCGGCTCTGTCCGGGCAGCTGCCTGCAATTGCTTCAAAGTTGTTAATTTTTTCACCTTTGACTTAAAAAGCATAAATTTCTCTCCCCATTAGAATCTGCCAGTTCTAATGTGGACAACTCAGGTTTCCCTGAAACAGGGCATTCATCTCCTCCCCCAGCATTTCTGACAGCTGGAGACAGGTCTGTCTGTGTCTTTTTGCAATTCTCGCTTTCCTGCGTCCCGGCCATTGCCGCAGGTTGCCCCTCCCTGGACATCCCTTGCAGCTAAATGCACCGAATCCGCGCTTTTTTCCTGTTTTTGTCCCGGTCAGTGTGAAGGCTGCTGCTCCCTTCCCCCTTTGGGCTGAGAGCCGCCCGCATGGTCCTGTCCTTCTGCGTCCCAGTCCCCGCAGGTTGCCTCTCCCTGGACATCCCTGCGGCACCGAGCCCGCATTTTTTCGTGGTCCCGTCCCCCTCCCCTCTGTCCCCCACGCCCGGGGAGTCGCCTGCAGCGCTCTCCCACCTTCTGGGGTCAGGGTTTCTGAAGGGGTGAAATAGCAAAAATGTATGTCCTGCAACTCACTTGGAAATATTTCTAACTTAATTTTTTCCCTGGCCTTGCTGATGGCAAGGCCCTTGCTGAACCACCTGCTGCTGGTAAGGCAGTCATAAACTTCCCTCCCCCAGCTCATAGCTAGGTGAGAATCCTTCCCCAGTCTCTGAGGAACTTTAATTGCTTTCTCCGCCTGCTGATAGCAAGGCAGCCGTAAACCTCCCACCCCCTGCTCATGGCTAGGTGGGAATCCTATGATGCGTCTGATTCTGAACCATCTTACCCAAAAGCAATCCGTCCAAAATCGATTCGGAGGTTCCTGAAACTGACCAGCAGTGCACAGGAGCGAGGCTTCCCAGGACACCTCCTCTCCGACTCGCGTCTGGAACTCGGCTTTTCTTGGCAGAGGGCCATAAATCTCCTCCACAGTCCTTTTCAACAGCGTGCCTCTTCTGAAGTTCTGTCTTTTGGGGGTCTGTACCTGCCTTTGCAGGCTACAAGGATCCACCAGGGTCCGTGCCAAATGTCTCTGCCTGGGGGTGTCTCCTCCATCTCGGTGCGTCTTCTTGACCTTGCCCTTCTGGGGGTCCAAACACACCTTTGTGGGCTGTGGTGCATCCAGAGACGTCAGATGTCACTGCCCAGCCAGGGGGATGCCAGATGTCAATGCCCAGCCAGGGACGCCAGGTGTCCCAGTCTGGGGTTCCTCCTCTGCCCCGAGATCACCCCAGAGGGACACGAAGGTGGTTCAAAACCTGGTTTTCCCCGAAGCCGCCGAAGAGAGAGTGCCAGAGACAGTTTTCTCTTTTTCCAAGGACAGTTTATTGTTTCTTATCTCTGGGACACTTTGCCTGGCCAGCAGCGGTCTGCTCAGCCTGGCATCCATGGTGGAATCCGCCTGGTCAAGGCAGGGCTTATCTTATATAGTTAGTACTACGTATTACATGTTTACAAAATTTTACCAATACAATACAATTTTATTAAATGGTCCAGCCCTGATCCCAACCAATCCAAGAGTGCCAACGTGTCACCCAACATGGATGACATGGAGAAGAAGGAGGAAAAGGTGTCCACCCCCCAAATTCTCCATCTTGGCCACGTGTCCCTTATCATAAACATTCAAGAAAACCTATTTATCTACATTTTAACATTCTAATTTACACTCTACTCATCATTATTTTCTGTGTCTCTTCTCTCAATGTGGGCAGATTCTACCAAGGAGCCAAATCCAGCCCCTGCAGCTCCTGGGCAGCACTCAGGGGTCTCTGAGGGGTCTGCCAGGGGGGTTTTTGCATCCCCAAAGGAGCCAGGGAAAAACCCTGGACTCCCACACATGAAATGACAAACAATCAAATATTTAAGTTTCAGATTACTACTCCCTTCTAACTTTTAATTTTTTTCAGTACGGTAACTAAAATCTTAATTTTCTAAGATTAGTGTTTCAGGGCGATCCTGGAGCCGGGGGACCCCCGGCAGCCTGGAGGGGTGCGGGAGGTTGGTGCTGAGCGGGCTCCGGGCCCCCGAGGCTGAAAGGGGCGCTGACTGCTCCAGCTGCCCTTGGGCAGCGCCACCATCAAACCCAATGCGCTCAGCCCTTGTTCTCCCCGCCAAAGCAGGATTTCCCAAACCTTGGCACCGAGGAGGAGGCCATGAGGACGAGGTCGATGTCCCGGGAGCTGCAGGCACGTGAGGAGAATGTCAGTGCCTCTTTCCCCCTGTGTCCTGCTCCATCTCCCAGCCCAGCACGGCCCCGGCTGCAGCACAGCCCTGGGGGAATCTCCTTGCCCTTCTCTCTGGCACGGAGGCAAATCCCATCCTGTCCTTGTCCTTCCTCCTCCAGACAAGGAGCTGAGCACGGACAGCAGGGAGGACAAATCCCCGCGGCACAGCCTCGGGCAAGAGGCCGTTTGCAGCGGCTCCATGGTGCAGGAATGCAACGGGGAGGAAAAGCCCCGCAGATCCCGCAGCAGGAGGGGCTGCAAACGCACAGCCCGGGGATCCCAGCAGGAAAGAGCCAGCCCGGTCCAGGGAGGCGGCCGGAGCTCAGAACTGGGGCTGCGTGAGCAGCTTCACCATGGGGAGAAGCCCCACAGATGCTCAGAATGTGGGAAGAGATTCAGGTGGAGATCTGACCTGATCAGACACCGGAGAATCCACACAGGGGAACAGCCCTATGAGTATGGGGAGTGTTGGAAGAGATTCACCCAGTGGGCAAGCCTGAATCTTCATCAGGGGATCCACACTGGTGAAAGACCCTTCGAGTGTGATAAATGCAGGAAGAGGTTTCAGCGAATGTCCCATCTCTTCGAGCACTATCGCACTCACTGGGATGAGAGGCCCTTCTGCTGCTCCAACTGTGGGAAGGGATTCAAGTTCTGCTCCACCCTCGTCACCCACCGGCGCATCCACACTGGGGAGAGACCCCACGAGTGTCCTCAGTGTGGGAAGATCTTCTCCAGGAGCTCTCACTTGACCAGACACCAACGGAGTCTCCACTGAGGGAAGCTCTGCAACTGCCCCGAGTGTGGGAAGAGCTTCGTGCGCTGCTCGAGCTCCATCCCCATGGCAGGAGCTGCACTGGATGATCCCCAGGGACCCCCGGTGGGCAGAGCCCCCCTGAGCCCTGGTGCTGCTGATCCGTGTTGGGAAGACACCTGGCTGGGGGCTCCACATCCTCCTGGCTCCCTTTGGCCTGGATTTTCTTTGCATTTCTCACTGTCCTTCCCAAATATCGACATCCAGGTAAAAATAAAGATGTTGAATAATGACATGGTTGGGCACGTGGGAGCATATTCCAGGGGATGTGGGGGATGCTGGGTCGCAGAGACTTGAGGGTTCCAGGGAGGGACTTGGGGGTTGCTCAGGTCTTTAGGAACCCCAGCCCCAGTGGCTTTGGCTGTGCTGGGAGACCCTGGCAGAGGTTCTGGGGCAGCTCATGAACAACCCCCTGCCCTGACACTGTCCCCATGTCCCCCTCTCCCAGCTCCTGCTGTCCCCTGTTCAGGATCCCCCTCTCCTCGCTGTCACTCCCCTTGCCTCTGGCCAGTTCCCATCTCACCCCACTGTCACTCCTGTCCTGCTCCCATCCCAGTGCAAATCCCATTCCTGGTTTCATTCCCTGTCTCATATTCTTTGCCCTGTTGCCATTCACATATTCCCAGTCCAATATTCCCTGTTTCCCTTTTTGTATTTCCAGTGCTACTCCCATTCCCACAATTCAATTTCTATATTTCCAGTCCCCTTCCCATATCCCCATTGCCAATCCTGTTACCATATTCCCATTTCCATTCCCTGTCCTATGATGTTAATCCCCATCCCATATCATCTCCCCAGTTATTATTTCCATATTCCTGGTTCCTCTTTTCACTCCCGTTCCCATGTCCCTGTCCCCATTCCCAGTTTCATTCCTTGTCTCTGTCCTCATTCCCAGTTGTTGGAATGTGTAACACAGAAGCCTTTTAGAGTCCCTCCGAGAGAGAACAGAATGCAATAATTAAATTAAAAACATTTTCAGACATAAGGTATACTAAGCGACACCAACATGAAATAGATCTCTAAGGTTTAGTTTAAGAAGTAGAAATATTAAGTTGCATAGATATGAAGTAGAAGTATAAATCATAGTGTGAAGTACATAGAAATATGTTTTAAATGCCCTAAGAAGTAAAAGCCATAGAATCTCATGTAAAAATCAAGCTGCAGTTGGAGCTTAAAAAGGGTTCTAGACAGAATAAAAATAGATTAAAAATATATTTTATATTCTTCAGATAGAACAGATAGTCAATGTGCACAAGTTAGACATAAGCTTTTGTATTAGAAAACCAGGATTCTAATAGGTTTAGGAGAAATGCTTCAGGTTCCTGTTTTTTGATCATTGGGAAATTTGTCAATAAAAATCCGTGTGTTGAATCCAGAGCTCTCTCTCGCTCCTGTCTCGTTGCTCTCTCTTCTTCCCCCACCATCATCATCACCACTACCAACCTGTGAGAGAAGAAGAAGAGGAAGATGAAGAAGAAAAGTTCAGAAGAAGAAAGGCCAGGGAGCATCTGCCTCTGGAGACTCTGCACCAGCCGCAGCTTCCACCTCTTGCAGCAGAGAGCTGCTCCTGCTTCCATCGGGACTTTATGGCAGAGAGATTGAACAGGGACTGGAGAGCCTTGGGCTCTTTGCCTTTGGAGCCTGACGTGCCTTCACAAGAAACAACTTTACAGCAGCCAGCAGCTGCTCTGCTCTGGGAAGATCTAAATCCATAACCAATCCCCACAGCCGGTCCCAGTCCTGGTCCCTGTCCCCATTCTCAGTCCCTGTCCCCATTCCCTGTTCTATTCTCAGTCATGGTCTCGATCCTGTAGTTCCAGACCCTGTCCCTTATTCCTTGTTCCCTTCACGCTCTCAGTCTTTTAATCCAGCTCCCTGTCCCCATTCTATCAGCCAAATTCCTGGTCCCTGTCCTCCTTCCAGTCCCCTTCCCACACCTGGTCCCATTCTCAGTTCCACTTCATTATTCCCATTAGCATTCCTGGTCCCTGAACACATTCCCTGTCCCTGTTCCCTTTCTAGTCCCATTTCCAGTTTTATTCCCTATCCCTGTCTCATATTCCAGGTCTTGGTCCCTGTCGAGGTCCCTGTCCCCATGACAAGTGCAGAATTCCCAGTCCCTGATCGCATTCCCATTCCCTGTCCCCATTCCCGGTCCCTGCCCCATTCTAGGTCTGCATTGTTATAAATTTTTCTGTAATAAATTGATCAACTCCAATAAATGGAATCAATAAAGAATTTATTGATCAAGCAGCAATAAGCAAATCAGCGCTGGGGTCCGGGGAGTCTCCGCTCCACCAGCGGCGCGCACCCCACTCCGTGTCAGTCCCTCTGTTATTTTCATCTTCTCCCATGTCCGTGCCTTTCAGCATCTTCTCACGTTCTTTCTGTGTCTGCACAGCCAGTTGCTGGGGGCTCTTCTGGCTCCTGGTGGTCGTGGGGAGGAAGGCTGTGGTCTTCTTCTCTTAGCCATTGGTTGACTTTTTCCTATCTTTTTTTTCAAGCATCCACAAACTGGGCACATACACATACAGATGTTTGTGGCTATTTGAGATATAATCTTTCAGCTAGCTTAAGCAAGTCTCAGTGGTCTTTTGGCCGTGTTCCCTAATTTAGCAATGTTTGATTAGCAAAGTCTTACACGTACTCTGTTACAATTCCCCCTTTTTATCATTTTTGCTGATCAAATCTTTGCAATTCTGCATGGCTCAGTTCTAACCCTTCATCCTGTATAGGCTCATACTGTGCTCTTACCAACATTAAGTGCAGGGCTTCCAGCTTTCTTTTGACTATTGAATGATTTTGTTAAAAATACATGGTCCAAAGGTCAACACTAAAATCACCAATATTAGGGGTCCTGCAATAGTGGACAGTAGGGTAGTTAGCCATGGAGAATGGTTAAACCAGGACTCATACCAGCTCTGCTGCAGTTCTCTTTCTCGTTTCTGTTTCTCTAGGCCCTCCCTGAGTTCAGTCATGGTATCCCTAACAACTCCAGTATGGTCTGCTTAAACACAACACTGTTCCCCTAGTGCAGCACATAATCCTCCTTGTAAAAACATAAGGTCAAGTCCCCTATGGTTTTGCAATGCTATTTCTGACAGCGATCTTAACCATTTTTCTAATGCACTGATTGATTTTTCAATTGGAATTACGTCCTTATCTACAGCTATTCCGAGTGATTGAAACTTTTGGTTCTGCTGCACAAGTGAGGTTATCCCTGTCCCTGCACCTGCAATTCCTACAGCCATCAGGGTGGCTATAGTCAAAGTGATAAATGGTTCTCGTTTTTGTAAATGATGGTTTGGAGAGTTCTGATTATCATACACAAATTCTTCAGGGTGGTATGTGATTCTGGGAATAATCATCACTTGTCCTGTTTGGATTATTCCCCCGCTGCATTCTCTCTTGGGAGGTATACATTTTTTTGGTTTCCATTCTACACTAAGAGCTTTATTTCTTCCTGCTCCTGGATTCCAGTGTGATGCAATTGTTTCACATCCCCAGTGTGCACAATAATACTGTCCAGGGCTATTACAATACCCTGGTCCGGGGTTGGAGCTAGGACAGAAATAGAATCCTTTCAGATTTGAGCAAGGGCCTATGGGCACTATTTGGCACAGAGTGATCGTGAAACTAGGTGCTCCAGGAGTTGTAATAGTCTGTATCACATGTTGATCTTCCTATCTAATTAAGCACCACTTAAATGGTTGATGGAGGTTACCTTCTGCCCGCGCTCCTTTTTCCCATATGCAGCCTAAAATGATTATCAAATACATAAAGTAAAAGAAAAGTGGTGGATTCCTTTTCTTAATTAAAATTCCCCTTGCTGGTTCCCGTAATGCTGTAATTTTGACCTCGGTTTCTGTGCCTCCCTTAGGTGAAAGGCTGGGGGATTTTGTGGTCGGGGTCCATAGGATGTGTTTGTGCTGACCCCTGGGGCTTTCCAGCATTCTCCCCTTCCTTACGTCTCTGCCTCCTTCGCCTACACATTTTCCTTACAAATTTTACACCTTATGCATGCAAAAGGATAACATATACAATCTTTTCCAAGACATAATATGGTATTAACTTAATTCATTAGTTCTTTTATGCAGTTTAAGATCAGTGTCTCTGGGTTTCCCTGGCATTCCCACTGCTCCTCAGGGAGGGCTCCTTTCACTCGACTGGCGTCCAGCCCCGCTCAGCAGTTCCAGTGGC
Source organism: Erithacus rubecula (assembly GCF_903797595.1). NCBI lineage: Eukaryota > Metazoa > Chordata > Aves > Passeriformes > Muscicapidae > Erithacus > Erithacus rubecula. Next base: position 297,531 of record NW_027636151.1, read on the forward strand.
AGTTTCTGTGGTGAGCAAGACAAGATAAGGTCCCTCCCAACGAGGGGTCAGTGAGGTCCCTTTCTGTGTTCTAATTAGAACTCTATGCCCTGTTTTTATGTTGTGGATTGCAATCTCAAGTGGAGGTCTTTGCACCACGAGGCTCTTGTTTAACAACTGACCTCGTCAAACCATGAGTTGTGTAACGAACTGTTGGAGCTGGTGATTGTCAAGCATGGGATGGTCTCTGGGAATGTCTAGATCATATGGCATTCCATACAGCATTTCAAAAGGGGAAATTCCTACATCAGTACGAGGTTGAGTCCTGATATTATTAAGGCTAATGGGAAACACTTTACCCAAGACATGTTAGTTTTCATGGTTAATTTGGTTAGCTGTGTTTTTATTTCCTTGTTAATCCTTTCCACTTTTCCCGAGCTTTGTGGATGCCAAGGGGTATACTATTCCCATTTAGTTCCCAGGGCATCAAAGACCTCCTTTATTATCTAAATGCCTATAGCAGTTCCTTAGGGTCTGCTTCTCAGCCATCGGGAAGCTCCCATTTTCCTTCTTCAGCCTCTTTTGCTCCCATTTGTGCTAATTAGGGTTTTTTTGTGTGGTTTTGGGGTTTTTGTTGTTTTTTTTGGGGGGGGGGTTGAATTTTTTTGTTTGTTTGTTTGTTAGGCTTTTTTTGACTGTGAAGGTGAACAAATAATGCTTTTTCCCATGTAAGCAACAAAATTATGTGTAATATCATCACTACAGTGTAAAGCTTTACTTTTAAAATCATCCCAACATTCATTACAGGCAGGTTCAAATAAATCTAGCCCACAAGTCAGTCATTTTTCTCATGTCCATTCTTCTTCACTTTCTTTTTCTCTTATTACCAGCAAGGCCACCTTTTTAGCTTCCTGATCTGCTAGGTTATTTCCCCTAACTAGTGGAGTTAGTCCCTTTTGATGCCCTCTTAAATGAATTACTGCTATTCCTTCAGGCCCTCACAAGGCATGTAAAATCTGAATTATTAATTCCTGGTGTATCAATCCTTTTCCCTGTGAGTTTATTAATCCCCTTTCTCCCCAGATTTTCCTAGAGGTATGTACTATGCCAAAAGCATACTTAGAATCTGTATAGATGGTTCCCACTTTTAACAACTTGAGTGCTCTTAAAACTGCACACAGTTCTCAAGCCTGTGCTGACCAGCTAGGACTTAGCAGGCCTGACTCAATTACCTCAAAAGTTTTACCATTAATTATGGCATGTCCTGATTTCCTCTTACCCTTAATTCCCCGGGGTGATCTGTCCACAAAAAGTTTTTCTCCAGTTTCTAATTCCTCTTCCTCAAGATCTGGCCTAATTTTGGTTTGCTCTTCAGTATTCCGTAAACAATCATGTGTAATAGATTCGGTTGCTTCCCCGTACAAAAATTGGGCCAGATTTTGTAAACTGGTGTCCTGGGTTGATGTTACAATGCTTTGTATCCCCAAATCGTGTGCTGTTCATGCTTGGGAGGTTTGTTTTGCCCAGTGCCGCCGCCGCTGGCTGGGGCTGCCGCGCTCCTCCCCGCTCGCCCTCCCCCTGCCCCGCTTGCTGCTCCTCTTGCTGCTCGGCAGCTGCTGCTGCTTGGCTGCCCCCACCTCCTTTCCCCCCTCTTTGCTTGGCTTAGCTACTTTTTGCTGCTTTTTTGCATCTATTTCCCTTATTAGCTAGGAATAACACCCGAACCTGATTCGGACTCCACCTGATCTGAAACCTCAAGAAGATCCCGGACCCTGTTCATGACAAGACACACTCCTGGGGGCTCCTTTGGGAGATTTTCTTTCTAACTTTGTCCCAAACCAGGACAAATATTTTGGCGTCCAATGTGCGACAGGAGGAAGTGGAAAAAACTTTATTACTTTGTAACTGTGTATTGGTATAGATTTATAATGTCTTTTGGGATGGAGGCTGGTGTGTGGGTTTGGTTAGTAGGGTTTTTTGAGGTCTTAATACCTCTCTGGTCTCTAGGGCTATTTTCCTATCCAGAAATAGCTCCAGTCCTGTCCCTTATCTGTAGCTTTTGTACTAGAGGGATACTGACCAAAATATTTATTGTGCTGGGCTTGGTTGTGATGGCTTGTAAGAGGTTTATGAAGATGCTGAAATTGTTTCCAGGGATATCTTCTGGATCCTGGTTATGGTTATGCATTCAGTTTGTTAGAGGAGAAGCAGGGGAGGAGGCTTTTCAGCCTTTGTTTTCCTTTCTCTCCTCTGAATTTTTTACATCTGTGAGACGTGTGCTGCCATCAAGCAGGCCAAGGGGGTGAAGCCCCTCTGGTATGGGGGGCGATGGTCCAAGTATAAGTACGGAGAGGCCTGGCAGATTGATTATTTCACACTGCCTCAGACCCGCCAAGGCAAGCGCTACGTGTGACCATGGTGGATAATGCAGAGAGATGGAACAACACGATGTGTCCCTCAGGGAGATTTGATTGTGGGGTGAGACAGAAGGAAATGTGTAAGTGTTGAAGGTCTGAGCAAGTGAGATGGAAAGAAATGTGTTAGTGTTGAAGGTCTGAGCAAGTGAACTGAAAGGTTTTACTTAATGAAGTTTTTAATATGTTCACAATATGGAGATAAGGGGTGGAATGTCCTGGGGTGACGTTGCGATGCTTTGTATCCCAGCCGTGTGTGCTGTTCATGCCTGGAATTATGTTGGGTGCTCTCAGAGTTGCTCTGACAGTGCAGGTTTGTTTTGTCTCGTTAGCCGGCGCCCCTGCCCCATCGTCTGGGCTGGGGTTGGGCTGGCGGGCGGGGCTGCCGCTCTGCCGGCTCGGCGGCTGCGCTGGGGGCTTGGCTTCGCTCCGCCTCGCTTTGCTTCGCTTCTGTTTTTTATTATTAGTTAGTTTAGCTGGGAATACCACCCTAACCTGTTCTGGACCGGGACCTGGGAACATCGAGAAGCACCTGGAATCTGCATTTTCATGACAAGCATTACGCCTTCTGCCCTCCCCGGCATCCAAAACGTTCTGAGTCTGTACATCCTCTCAGACTGCTGAAAGAGTTTCTTTTGTCATCTGTGGTTGTTTTTTCTTGTGTTGGGGAGTATTTTTCCTTTGTGTGTTTGCTAAATAAACAGGTTTTTTCCACTTTTCCTCTGAGGAAATTCTTCCCGAACCCAGTGTGGGGGAGGGGAGGAGTTGTAGGGGTTTGTTCTCTGGGGGGCTCCTTTTGGAGATTTTCCCCTAATTTGTCCTACACCAGGATAAATATTTTTGGTGCTGAAAGTGCAGCTCAAGAAAGTGGAAAAAACGTTATTACTTTGTATTGGTATAGATGTTGTTTGAACTTATAATGTCTTTTATAATGGAGGCTGGCATGTGTCTTTGGTCACTAGGGTTTTTTGAGGTTTTAATACCTCTCTGGTTCCTAGGTTTATTTTCTTATCCAGAAATAGCTCCACTACTGTCCCTTATTCATAGTTTCTGTAGTAGAGGGGCACTGACCAGAATATTTATCGGGCTGGGCTTGGTTGCAATGGCTTGCAGGAAGTTTATAAAGATGCTGGAATCAGTTCCAGGTGTTATAAATGATTCGTGCTAATTAAATTGTATCAATATTGGCAAAATTGTGGCATTATAATTAATCAATAATTGTGTCTAATTGCTATAAGGCAAAAAGAGATAAAGGAAATGGTTAAAAAAAGCAGAAAAATTATCCACCAGATGTTAGGTGGGAGGTAGGATAGGAAGGGTATAGGTCTAAGAACAAGTGGCTAGAAATAGGCTTTCGACCTTTAACTGGGCCAAATTGGGATGATTCCACAGAGTTGGTCACTGGACTGAGGCCTCATGTGGGAATATATATTTAATTATATAACCCTAAGCTCAGTGTTGCCTGCGCTCCCTGCGAGGTCACACAGCGAACACTGAGGAAGACCCAGAGCCTTCATCGGAAACAAGACCCCGAAAGGAGGAGAGACCCCGACCACTGGTGACGCATGGCAACACAACACAGGGACGTGGATTTTGGGAATAGAAACGAGGAGGAGCTTTCCAGAAGCCTCTGTATTAATATGTATTAGTAAACAGTATGTGAGTGAGATTTTTAGCTCAATTGGTTTGGTACGGTGTGAGAGGAAGGGCCCTGCCCGTACCCCCAGTCAGTTTTGCTTCTGCTTTATTCAAACCAAATCTCATTTATACTAAATTACTCACTGCCAGATTTTGTATTTACTTAAATCTATGTAACTAATATATTTTGATTGTATTCATTTAAATACAATTGCTGTTATTATTATTTTTTATTAATTTTTTAATTTTTAAAAAAATTAGTATTTATTAAATAAATTGCTGCGAAATTTAACCTTGTTGTTTCAATTAATTGGACAAAATTGAATATATTTATTTATAACATTTTCTGAGTCTCTGAGAGATTTTTGGGCAATCATGGCCTCCAATTCTCACCTATAAGGAGTCCATGAGGAGCCTGTGTTGGGGATGGACCTCAGTGGGACCCATTAATGCTTTGAGACACTTTGGGTTTTTCTTCTGACTGGGGCTCCTGGAAAGGTTTGTGCAATCTCTTCTCAGGCCCTGAGGTTCAAGGGCTCAGCACCAAATGCACCACGGGGCTCACTGGGATCAAGTCAGTCCTGACAAACCATGGCTCTGCCTTTCTTTCCCTCTGGTCCAGGGCAGTTGATTAGGAAAGTTTTTTTCTAGAGTTATGGAGAAATATTTCAAAGAGCTTCTTAGAAATAAGTGTTCCTATTTTAAAGAGTGTCTTTTATTACTGTTTCTCTTCAGAGCAGAGTTGATTGCAGCGTTCTGTGATTGGTATTGATCCAGGGTCTCTCTTCAGGAGATCTGGCCTGCTCAGAGAAGCTCTACCTTGAGGTCTGATCCAGTGTGGACAACCTTGCTCCACATTGCCCAACCCCATCCTGTCTGTCCTCAATCACCTGGGATCTGCTTTGCTTGGAGATCTGGCAGCATTCAGGGAAACAGGGCTTTTCTTCCTTTTCTCTTTTTGAAGCAATCTAAAACTCCTGAGTTTCCCCATTACAAACAGACACCCTTCTTAAGTGTGTGCCAAGGAGGTTTCTCTTTCCAAGGCAGAGCCATGCAAGATCTGTTTTAGGCCTTTGGACTCCTTGGTTCCACAAGGCCCTGTTGTGTCACCATGGACTCTGGGTTCTGTGAGGCTCTGCAGTGTCACAATGGATGTTTGGTTCCATTGAGCCCCACAGTATCACAGTGCTCTTCTTTTTCCTGTGGCAACCAGCAGCAAACCCCACTGGCAGAGCCACATGCCTGGGAAGAAGGAGGATGGGGGACATTTGGAGTGATGGTTTTTGTCTTCCTACGTCACAGTGCTGTGGGGTGGGGCCCTGCTGTCCTGGAGATGGCTGAACAGCGGCCTGCCCATGGAAGGGGGAAGAGACAACAACCTCTGTGCATGGAACTACAACAGCAGAGAGGTCAGGCCAAAGGCTGGCTTTAAAAGTCTGTTAGCAGCAGAGGAAACATCAATGTGAGAGGAAAGATGTGTGCTAATGTCTTTACAAATCACTTCATGGGTGAAGGGATGGCTGTTAGGGTCTTTGAAATGGGTTGTAAAGTTTCTACTAGCTTTGGGCAGCAGGTTTGTTACTGGGCCCACACAGCTTGGCTCCTGAACCAGACAAGAGTCTGCACAAGGCTGAACTTCTGAACTTTGGGGGGAAATGCCAGATTCAAGGGGGAATATGGGGTACACGGGTTGGGAAGGCTGTATCTTCCGAGTACCTTGGCCAACGGGGAAGGGAAGAGGGCAAAGTGTGGCCGGGAGTTAAGGATAAAAGGAGGTTGCACTCTCTGAATCCTCGAGAGAGAAAAATCTGTGGGTGTGTGCCCTGTAAAGATGCCACCTCCTAGGACAGTGGCTGCCTTTGGTGCACCAAATGTTTCCTCTCAACTGACATCAGGAAACTGGGATGGTGAGTTTTGTTTCCCATGGAAAAGAGCCAACATTGATATCCAGGGGCCTCTCACTGGGACTGGGCTTCCACCTGCTAAAATTTCATAGGGTGCAGGATTTCTGCCAGACCAAAGCTGCCACCACCGAGAAGCCTGGGTGCTGTTGGAGTGCCAAATGCCTCCTCATAACTGACATCTGGAAATGGGGATGTTGATGTTTTTCTCCTGTGGAAAAAGGCACTATTCTTTATGGTCCTTTGGGAGTGGTAATGGGTTTGTTTATGCTAAAATTCCCTACGTAACAGGATTTTCCCAGGCCAAAGCTGCCAACTCCTAGGACCATGGCTGCATTTGGTGTGCCAAAAGCCTCCTCTGAACTGACATCAGGAAATTGGGATGGTTAGATTTGTTTCACATGGAAAAGAGCCACTAGGGTCCGGTAGCTGGGACTGACCTACAAACTTCTCATAGTCCATATGGTGCAGGATTTCTCCCAGAGCAAAGCTGCCATATCCTCGGACCACGGCTGTCATTGGACTGTCAAATGCCTTCTCCAATGTGACATCTGGAAACGGGGATGCTGATTTTGCTTCCTGTGGATAATATCAACCGTTCATGTGCAGAGAACACAGGCCAGCCCTGCGCTCCCCAGGCAGGGAAAGCCCCGGGATGCCCCAGAGGATGGAGCACGGCCGCTGCGGGGTGTCTGCCCGGCCCCTCTGCCCTCCTGTCCCTGGCCACGTCCACAGTGGGTGCCATGGGGCCAAGCTGGCAGCAGCCATCAGCCTTGTGGCAAGACCTTGAAGTTCACAGTGTTGTGGAACTGAAGCTTCAGCACAGAGACCTTTCCAACCTGATCTGCCCTCGTTCCTCTGAGTCTCTGCACAGAACACGGCATGGAACAGAACAGCAGGAGGGGCCTGTGTGTCCCAGGGCTCTGGATTTGCACCACTTTTGCTCCACAGAGATGCAGGCAAAATGAAGAAGCCAAACTTTATTGATGGAAAGCAAAGCAAAGGGATGAGCTAAGGGGAACAAAAGGGATGGGCACAGTCTGAGGACTGGAGGGAGGGAGCAGGACTGCTGGGAAAGGATCGAGAGTGGCCTGGCAAGCTCTTTCTCCAGTTCCCTCTTGGTGGAGGTAGAACATTCCACAGGAAAGCAACTGGTGCCACAAGGAGTGGGCAGCATCAGGCAGCTCTGGGGTGAACCCTCAGGACTGCTGCATCCTGAGGGAACACCGTTGGCCTTGACCTGTAGGCACCTGCAAAAGCTTCAAATCGGCTGCCTCAGCTTCCAGGACCTCTCTTGGCCACATCCTGATGTGTGTGCAGGACAACTGCGAGGCACTGCTGGGACCCCGCGGGACAGGGGCAGCTGTCTCGTGTGCACGTAGCACCCCGTCACGGAGCTGGGCTCATCCCAAAACCACATCAACCATCTGGTGTCAGCAGAGAGGAGCAAGGAGCACTGGGCTGGCTCCTCGCAGGGTGTCTCAGCTGGGCTTGCTCCACAACACGCCCCCGTTTGAAGGGCTGCTAATGCCCAGCTGCCAGAAATGCCATCCTTGTTCTCTCCAAGGGCACAGGAAGAGCCAATGAGCAGGATGCCTTGGGAGGCAAATCCTCCAAGCCTTTGCTGAGGCCAGGGACACAGCAAGATCAGCCAAGACTCTCCACGTTGCCTGGCCCACACAGCCCAGCTCGGTGCTGGCCCTGGCCCACAGCAGCTTTCACCAAGCGAGAGGCAAATGCATATGGCCAAGGGTTGAAAAGTTAACATATCGAAATATCCATTTATAACACTCCTGAGAACTCCCAAAAAACCCCAAATTTCCCCCGAATATCCTCCGAAAGTTAACTATGTTTGCTCCTGGCACGCATGAGTTGTTGAATCAGACCCTTTGGAGAGCAGGGCACAGCAAAAGAGCTAAAAGAGAAATTGGGGATTTGGAGCCTAATTTTTACAATCGTTTGGAATTCTGGGGTCCTCTGGCACAAATAATAGCATCAATTCTTTCCCCAGGTGTTGCTGCTGCTCAGGCATTGACTACGCTTGAGAAGCTGAGATGTTGAGTGAATGAACAGCTGAATATCACTTCCACTGTTTTGAAACAAATGCTTACAGATGTAAATAGCATTAGACACCCCACACTGCAGAATAGAGCTGCTATAGATTTTTTGCTATCAGCACATGGGCACGGGTGTGAGGATTTTGATTGGATGTGTTGTATGTATCTTTCTGACCATTCTGCATCCATTCACGAGAAGATCAAACAACTGCAAGATAATATGAGGAAGTTAACTGTGGACGATTGGGGTTTGGATGAATGGGTAAAAGGATGGGGAATACCTGGGTGGTTGAAAGATATAATCAAAGGGGTTTGGATATTTTTGTTCGTTATTAGCACATTGTTTTTTCCATAAATAAAGTTAGTGATTCGCTTGATAAAATAAGATAGAATATGATATATGATATGATATGATATGATATGATATGATATGATATGATATGATATGATATAGAATATCATAAAAGATAAGATAGTATAAGGATAAGATAATATAAGAATACAATAATATAAGGCTAGGATAAGATAAGACAAGATAAGATAAGGATAAGATAACAAGGACGATTTGGCTGGTACAAAAAAAGAAGGGGAATTGTAGTAATGCTGAACAAGGTTGAGATGCTGGTGGACATGTCTGTACAAATCTGGGCCTTGTGTGGTGTGCACCAGCCAAAACCATATTTAGTTGCTCTGTTTTGCTGTTCAGTTCTTTCTGCATATTTTGCTGTTTGTTCACACGCTTCTTTCACATGCCAGCTGTTTTTGTGCATTTCTTAGTTTAGACCAGTGTCTATAATAGGTGCACAGCATGAGAAAGTTTTAGGAGTTTTTTTGGATAACTTGATTGAAACCCCCCAAGGCCGCTGGAACATAAACTATGCTAAATGGAGAGAGAAGAAGTTGAAAACACAGAACACCAAGATTAGAAGATTCAAGATAACAGGAGGCAGTGAAACTGCATGTGACCACAAATTACTGACTCTGGGGGGTTTGAATGGGTGGATCAACACCCTAAAATTACCAATTGTAGAGTGTGTGCCCACATGGGTGATGGTTCTAGAAATGGATAATTAGGGTGAATTATAAACAATAAATTGGCTTCTGCAAAATCATATTGATCTGCTGTCCAGAAGTCCAGTTTGTTCCTGCAGGGGCTGTGCCCTATAGGGCAGGACCCCATCCCCTATAGGGCACAGCCCCCATCCCCTATAGGGTGCAACCTCATCCCCTATAGGGCAGGACCCCATTCCCTATAGGGCACAGCCCCATGTGTTAGGAAGGATGAGGAGTTGACAGGAAGGTCTCACAGATGTGTGTGTATAGCAGAAAGATTTTTGAATGTAGAATCTGAAGAAGGAAGAGAGATGAGAGCAAGTTTTGATGTAGAAGAAAAGAATTGCTGAGCCAGTCTTACTGGGTAACTGAGAAGGTAAAGGGCAGTGAGCTGGAAGGGGCTTTTATGACTCTGAGCAAAGGATAAATCCACCTCAAACAAAAGATGTTTTTACCAAGGAAAAGAATTTTCACAGGCAAACAAAAATACCATGTTGCAAGTAGAGAAAAGATCTCAGGATTTTCCACTGCAAGAAAACTGAAAAACAACTTCTAGCTTAAACTGAAACACACTAACCTTTTGTGATTGGAAAATAGTAACAAGAATATTGTAATGTCAGTAGGTATGATAGGCTACAGGTGATAGTGAAGGATTGATTGGTTGTCATGTCTTAGGATGCTCTGTAATGAAAATTATTTAATGCATTGTAACCAGAACTAGAGGAAGCTTTCAGAGGAACCCACAGATGTGGCTGTCAGGCTGTGGGCTGGGCTCTTGTCACCCACGGCCCATGAATTGCTGCATCACTTGGATACAATAAACAGCATTTTAAATGATAAATAAATTACTGCATCATTTGGATATAATAAGCAGCATTTTAAAGAGCCCGCCTGGAGTTCTGCATCCCTCATTTCAGGCTCTTACAATCAGAGAGTCTTACATGCAGCAGCTTGATGGAGTGTTTTGTTAAATGAATTTCTTTTCATTTATTGCCAATTCATGCCAGTTTTATTTCTTTTGGATAATACAATCTCTGATGACTAAAAATAAGCACTGGTTCTGAAAGTGAACAAAATGAGAACACTGTGTCAAAATGCTAGAGGCTCAGTTCTAAAAACTCAGCAGCAAAAAAAAAGGCTTGAAGTTGTTAGTATTGACATTTACATTTGTTTACGAAGACAGGAAAATGCCAAAGTATTTTTTTACACTGCTCTATGTAGGGATTTTGCAGGTATTATATCTTTGTAAATGATTTACTGAATCCTACACAGAAATTGCAGGAAACAGAGTTCTATCTGCTCTTAAGATTCGATTGCAGGAATTGATAGGAAGTTGAAAGAAAGCTGTGAGTCAGCTGTGAAAAGTGGTGTGGAAGCAAAGGTCTTTTACATCAGCAATCCCATAACACCAAGGGCTCTGCACTGTTTTAGTTAGACTGTGCAGATGTCAGAATATATGATTCTAATACAATTTAGCATGGCCAAAACTGAGGTGAGTCACACTGACATCCAGTCTGGTTTACTCACACTCCAATTTTAAGTTCTGTCATGGCTGTCAAAAGCTTACCATTGCATTAAAGGATGCAGGTTCTTCTGCTGCATGCATTAAGGAGATGAAGAAAACAGAAACTTAAATTTGAGCAATTGCTCTGTTGTCACTAAGAACAAAATGGATATAAGTAATAAAAACCTCTTAAATGTATGCTAGAGAAAATTCTTCCTGGTCAGACACACTTAGTGAACATGGCTGTGTCCTGGTCAGTGTAAATACAGCCAATCATCCATTTGGGCATGTCCTTAAAAACTGCACATGGACTGCACAGTCCTGTTAGGATACCTGCATTTGTACTGCAGTGTGAAATACAAGACCGGGTGCTGGGCAGGGGGAAACTTGTTGCTTCCTCTGAGTGCAGTAAGGAGAGTTTTAGGGAAACTGCCATCAGCAGAAAGATGAAAGATAATTCTTTTGAATTTGATAATTATCTTGTTTTGAAAGATAATTCTTTTGTTTCCTGCATTTACAGTGCCTTTTGATCTTTTGGGAAACAGAAGTTGCCGATCTTACTTTCATCAAGCTTAAGTTTTCAGAGTGGTCCACACAGTTCATGGTATTCACAGCAGTGTCTGGTCAGTCACATGCTGCTGAAGCTCTTCTGAAGATCAGTTTTAATAAATAATTAGTATTTCAAAGACCACTGGTGTGCAATGACTACAGTACAATGACTGGAATGTGAGAGCAGTGAATTAACTTGCAGTGCTGCTGTGTTCTGCACAGCCTGGCAGCTAAAGCAGCAGTCCCTTTATTTGATATGCTCTGCCCTTCTGACCTGTCTCATAGCAGGCAAAGCACAGATTTTACTGCTGCCTGTCTGTCATTAAAGTGTGTCTGAAGGTGTTTTGCAGTTAGGGAGTGCATTAAAAATGCCACTTCAGTCAGTGCTGAGCTTCAGTGACAAAAATGCCACAAGCTGCTGTTGCTTTGAACGTGCAGAACCAAAGTCCTGCCAAAACACAGCAGTGGTGATTTGCTGATGCTGTGTCTGGCTCTGTTGCTGTGGAAGGGTTATGGAGCAATGAAAAATCAGCAACAAGACACTCTCTTGTTTGGTGCAGGAAAGAGCAAGAAAGAGCAATTTACTGAAAGAAACCATTGCCTTAAATAAGGCAATTCGTGCAAAACAAAATACAAACAGATCATTGGTCAGAGAAGGAGACACCTCTGCTCCCTGACTTTCTCATGGACCTTGCAGGTGTTTATCTCTGTTATGATTCTTTCTTTTGTGTTTACAGTAAAGAAGGAATCTCTAGCCTGGGAAAAATCCTGGCTAGAGGCTGAGAAAGTTTCATGGCCTGAGAAAAATACTTAGAACTTGAGAAAAAGGCCTAGCTAAAATGTGCCTAGGCCTCCAGCAGTGTCCACAACCGGGACTGGCACCGGCTGTGGGGATTGGTTGTGGCTTTAGATCTTCCCAGAGCAGAGCAGCTGCTGGCTGCTGTAAAGTTGTTTCTTGTCAAGGCACGTCAGGCTCCAAAGGCAAAGAGCCCAAGGCTCTCCAGTCCCTGTTCAATCTCTCTGCCATAAAGTCCCCATGGAAGCAGGAGCAGCTCTCTGCTGCAAGAGGTGGAAGCTGCGGCTGGTGCAGAGTCTCCAGAGGCAGATGCTCCCTGGCCTTTCTTCTTCTGTTCTTTTCTTCTTCATCTTCCTCTTCTTCTCTCGTGTGCTGGTAGTGGTGATGATGATGGTGGGGGAAAGAGAGAAGGACAAGAGAGGAGTGAGAGAGAGCTCTGGATACAATACAGGGATGTTTTTGGACAAATTACCCAATGAGCCAAAATCATGAACCTGACAAATTTCTCCTAAACCTTTAGAATTCCATAATACTAAAGTCTACATATAACTTGTGCATATGGCCTATCTGTTCTATGTGAAGAATATATAAAATATTAATATTGTAATTTTATTTTGTCTGGGACTAAGTTTTTAATGTCTCAATCAGCCAGTATTTTATAGGAGATTCCACAGCTTTTACTTTTCATGGTATTTGAAACATATTTCTACGTGCTTCACACTAAGATTTAAACGTCTACTTCATATCTATGCTACTTAATATTTTTAATTCCTGAAACTAAAACCTAGACATCTATTTAATGTCTGTGTGGTTTCTTGTACTTTAACTTCTCAAAATATTTTAAATTTAATTCTTGCATACTGTTCTCTCCTGGAGGGAGTCAGAGAGGCTTCTCTGTTCCACTCTCCAACAACCATCAATGGGGACAGGGGCAGAGAATGGGGACTGGGAAAGGGACATTGGAATGTGAATGAAAACATGAACAGGGAATGGGAATATGGGAACAGAACAGGAAATATCAAAAGAGAAATTGGAAAGAATATATGGGATGGAGATTTAGAATATAGGACAGGGAACAGACATGGGGATAGGGCAAAAGGAGTGGGAATGGGAATATGGGAAGGGGACTGGAAATAAAGAAATGGAAATATGGGAATGGGACTGGGATCAGGAATACTAGAAGGGGAACAGGACAGGGAATATGGGACTGGGAATATGTGAACGGTAACCAGGCAGAGAATACAGGACAGGGAATGATACCGGGAATGGGATCTGAACTGGTACAGGGGCAAGAGTGGTGTGAGACAGGAATGGGATGGGGGCAAGGGCAGTGACAGTGGGGAGAGGAGGATCCTGGACAGGGGGCAGTGGCAGCCGGGTCAGGGGGAAACGGGGAGGGTGTCAGGGCAGGGGGTCCTTGATCAGCTGCCCCAGAACCTCCATCAGCATCTCCCAGTGCAGCCAGAGCCGCTGGGCCTGGGGTGACCAAAGCCCTGAGCAACCCCAAGGAAACTTGAAGTCCCTGGAACACAGGGTCCTCTACATCCTCTGGAAGATCCCCCTGTGTCAGCAGGAATGTCTTAGTTCAATGTCTTCATTTTTACCCCGGAACTGGGTGTCTGGGAAGGAGAAAGAGAAACGCAAAGAAAATCCACGCCACAGGGAGGCAGCACGAAGCTTTTCCTGCACTCTGGGCACTCACAGGGCTTCTCTTAGTGGAGACGACGTTGGTGTCTGGTCAAGTTAGACCTCTGTGAGAAGCTCTTTCCACACTCAGGACACTCATAGGGTCTCTCCCCGGTGTGGATGCGCCGGTGGCTGACGAGGTTGGAGTTTTTCTTGAATCCCTTCCCACAGTCGCGGCAGGAGAAGGGCCTCTCATCCCAGTGAGTGCGATAGTGCTGCAGAAGGCTGGACCTGCTCTGAAACCTCTTCCTGCATTTATTACATTCGTAGGGTCTCTCCCCTGTGTGCATGAGTTGGTGGGTGAGTAGGTTGGACTTTTGATTGAAGCTCTTCCCACAGTCGGGGCAGCAGAAGGGCCTCTCCCCTGTATGAATGCGATAGTGCCGGAGGAGACTGGAGCGGGTTTGAAACCTCTTCCTGCATTTATCACACTCGTAGGGCCTCTCCCCAGTGTGGATCCTCTGGTGAACAGCCAGGTGTGAGCTCTGGGTGAATCTCTTCCCACACTCCCCACACTCGTAGGGCCGTTCCCCCGTGTGGATTCTCCGGTGTCTGATCAGGTTGGATCTCCACTTGAAGCCCTTCCCACATTCCGAGCACTTGTGGGGCTTCTCCCCATGGTGAAGCTGCTCACGCAGCCCCAGCTCCGAGCTCCGGCCGCCTCCCCGGCCCGGGCTGGCTCTTTCCTGCTGGGATCCCCGGGCTGTGCGTTTGCAGCCCCTCCTGCTGCGGGATCTGCGGGGCTTTTCCTCCCCGTTGCATTCCTGCGCCGTGGAGCCGCTGCAAACGGCCTCTTGCCCGAGGCTGTGCCGCGGGGATTTGTCCTCCCTGCTGTCCGTGCTCAGCTCCTTGTCTGGGGGAGGAAGGACAAGGACAGGATGGGATTTGCCTCCGTGCCAGAGGGAAGGGCAAGGAGATCCCACCAGGGCTGTGCTGCAGCCGGGGCCGTGCTGGGCTGGGAGATGGAGCAGGACACAGGGGGAAAGGGGCACTGACTTCCTCCTCACCTGCCTGCGGCTCCCGGGCCATCGACCTCGTCCTCATGGCCTCCTCCTCAATGCAGCCAAGGTTTGGGAAATCCTGCTTTGGGAAGGAAAACAAGGGCTGAGCGTGTTGGGTTTGATGGTGGCGCTGCCCAAGGGCAGCTGGAGCAGTCAGCGCCCCTTTCAGCCTCGGGGGCCCGGAGCCCGCTCAGCACCAACCTCCCGCACCCCTCCAGGCTGCCGGGGGTCCCCCGGCTCCGGGATCGCCCCTCCGCGCTCTCCCCGCTCCGAGGGTTCCCGCCTTCCCCCCTGGCTCTGCCGGGGATCCCCAGGGTCGATATCGCCCCCTCCCCGCCGATACCGGGCGATCCCACATGGGAACCGCCAAGATCCCGCAGCGCCATTTCCGGCTCGGCTTTAGGCTCCTGCAAGATCCAAACATCCCCTGAACCACAAACCACAAAATAAAATCCTCCCGGAGCACCCCATGATGGATTTGGGGCGAGCTCCCCCTCTCCACTCACCTGCGGGTTCTTGGGGGGCGATTCTGCCGCTCCCGGGAAACGGTGAGGCCTGTGCGGGCGTGCGGGAGAAGCGCTTGGTTCCAAAATCGCTCCTCCTCTTTTTCCCGCTGCTTCTCTCTCGTCTCCTCCCGCTGATCCTCTCCCAGCCGTCTCCCAGCGCAGCCAGAGCCGCTGGAACTGGGGTTCCCAACGCCCTGAGAAACCCCCAGGTCCCTCCCAGGACCCCTCAAATCCCTGGAACCGAGCGTCCCCCGCATCCCCTGGAAGATCCCCCCCGTGTCCCCAAGCAGGTTGTTATTTAACATCTCTATTTTTTCCCTGGTTTTGGGTGTTTGGGAAGGACAAAGAGAAATGCCGAGGAAATCCAGGCCACGGGGAGGATGTGGAGCCCCCAGCCAGGTGTCTTCCCAACACGGATCAGCAGCACCAGGGCTCAGGGGGGCTCTGCCCACCGGGGGTCCCTGGGGATCATCCAGCGCGGATCCTGCCATGGGGATGGAGCTGCAGCAGGGCACTGTCTTGGTTGGAAAGACAGGTGTCTGCTGAGGAGCTCTGGAGCTTCTCTTGAAACGGAAAATGTAAACTCCTTCCCTCTAAATTAATATGACTTGGAAATTAAGGAGCTCCCTGGCAAAGATATGGGATTTAGAATAGCAGTTTTTCACTGGGAAAATGAAAATAGAAGTATAGTAATATAAAGACCAAAACACAGCCGAGTTTCAGCCATTCCCCATATAATTTCAGTGTTGGACAGTGCTGCAGTGCCCAGAGCCCTGCCAGGCCCGGTGCCCCAGGACAGACACCCCGAGCCCCCCTGCCAGGCCTGGCTTTGCAGGCCGGGCTGTGCGGGGCCAGAGCAATTGGCCGATGGACGCGGCCAGGGAGTTGTGCTCAGCGGCTCCATGGCCGGCTGCAGGCCGGGGATGAGGGGTGTCCCTCAGGGAGGCTCTGCCTGGGCCCCGGGGCTCTGCAATGGCTTTGGCAGTGGCCCAGAGAGGGGCTGGAGCTGCCCTCAGCACGGGCTGTGCAGGGACAGGAGCCGAGCGGGGCAGGGGCTGAGCAGAAGCGCTCGGGCTGCGCACGGAGGAGAAGCTCAGCGCGAGCCGGCAGTCGCTGCTGCCGGCCCAGAAAGCAGCCATGGGCTGGGCTGCATGGAGAGGAGCAAGAGCAGCAGCCAAGGGAGCTGAGCGTGGCCCTCGAGGCCATTCCTGTGAGACCCTGCCTGGAGCTCTGCATCCGTGTGGGGGCCCCACAATGAGGAGGACGCGCAGCTGCTAGAATGAATTCAGAGGACTCAGAGGGAAACAAAGAGTGTGCAAGATAATCAGATATTTAATTTTTATTGTAATTATTTACTACTTCTACTACTATTTCTTCTTTTCCTTCTTCTTTTTCTCCTTCTTATTATTTTCTTCCTCTTGTACTTTTCGTACTTCTTCTTCTTCCTCTTCATTTCATTCCCATCCTTATTCCTATTCTTATTCCTATTCTTATTGCATTCTTATTTGCATTCTTATTCCTATTATAATCTTCTTCTTCATCTTCTTCTATTTTTCTGTTCCTAACTACTATTCTATTTCCTATGTACTGCTACTGTTTTTTCATCTTCTTCAATTTCTTCTTAGCATTCCTATTCTAATTCTACTTTTTATGTTTATTTTGGGGGTTTTTTTTGTTTTTTGTGGATTTTTGGCTGGGATTTTTGTGGGGTTTTTTTTGTTTTGTTTTGTTTTGTTTTGTTTTTTGCTACAACTACTACTATTTTTAAAAGCAACATTCATTTGTTCAAGTAGAGTTCCTTGTGTCACAATCCTGCTTTGGTCAGGCATTAGAAGAACTCCTTCTGGGCGGTGGCAGAGTCGCTGTCTCTGGAAGTGCTTGAGGTGTTGGATTTGGCACTTCAGGACACGGTTTCAGGTGATGGTGGTGGTGCCAGGCTGCCAGTGGGAATGGAAGGTTCTGCAGGTGTCTCGTCCCCTCGGTGCTGCTCGGCATTCCAGCTGGGCACGCGGCACCAAGTGTCCCCGGGCGCTGGTGTGGGGCTGGCAGGAGCACGGGGCCGGCGCAGCAGGCGGGCCCTGCTGAGGCTGCAGGGCCGGCGCAGGCCAAGGCAGCCCGTGCGGCTCCTCAGGCCCGGGGCAGCCGGGGCCGCCATGGCAGAGCCCGGCCTGGCTGGGCCGGGCCCTACGGCTCGGGCTGGGCAGCCAGGCAGGGGCAGCCAAAGAGGCGGCGCAGCGCCCGCAGCGCCCGCCGCAGCCGCCAGGGACCTTTGTGGACAGGCCCCGGCGCTGCCACACGGGGAGCCGAGGCACAGAGCGGCTCCGGGGAGCGCGGCTCACATGGGCCCAGCTCAGCCCAGGCCTCGCCAGGGGATGGTGAGGGGAACTCGACTGCGGATAAACCTCCCCAGCTGCGCACACGAACATCCTCATCCTCGCAGAGCTGGAGGAGGCTCACTCCATCCCACTCATCCTCCTCTCGTGGTGAGCGCTGGGCCCCGGTGCTCTGTGCCTGGATGTCCTGCCCAAGGTCTTGCTGGCTGCCACTTGCCCAGCTGGATTGCACAGAGGGTCTCTTGTAATTCCCACTGGACGCCTCCTGGTCAATGTAGTCTTCCTCCTCAGAAAGTTTTTGGTCCATGGACTCTGCTTAGTCTGATGGTTCTTGGTAACTGTCAGCATCTCTATGGGGTAGCTCATGTTCACTGCATTCTTCCCAGTCAAAAAACTGTGGGAGCCACCGACTTGTCCATAGGCAAGGCCTTGTTCTGAGCATTCTTCCCAGTCTGACACTTCTTGGTAGCTGTCAACATCTCCATGGGACAGCTCGTGCTCGCTGTATTCTTCCCAATCAGACAGACTGTGGGAGCTACCAGCTTTCCTTGGGTAAGGTCTTGCTCTGAGCATTCTTCCCAGTCTGACACTTCTTGGTAGCTATCGGCATCGCTTTGGGACAGCTCTTCCTCGCTGCATCCATCCCAATCAGAGAGCAAATGATAGCTGAAGACATCTTTTAAGGAGAGCTCCTGCTCAATGCAGAATTCACCTTGGGATTTTTCATGGTAGCTGCTGCTTTCTTCTGGGAACAGTTCCTGCCCAATGCCGACTTCCCCTTCAGACTCTTTCTGGTAGCTGCTGCTTTCTTTTGGTGATGGGTCCTGCCCAATGGAGGTGTCCTCCTGGGATTCCTCAAGGTCACTGCTTGTTCTTTTGGAGAAAGTTCTCGTACAATGCAGGCTTCTCCTGGGATTTCTTCATGGTCACTTCCGGAAACTTCTTTTGACATCTCCTGCTCAATTCAGGCTCCTTCTTGGAATCTTCACGGTCGCTGCTGATTTCTTCTTTTGACAGCTCTGTGAGAGTCGTCTGAGCCTCTCTATCTGTTTCTGCCCAACGACCCTCGCCTGAGGCCTGCGCTGGCCAGGGATGGGAGGAACGCCAAGTGACTGTTCTGCAGGTGATGCCCACCAGGACTGGTTTCTCATGACAACTAGTCACGGGGCACTGACTCAACAAAGCTCCCACAGATAGAAGAACAATGGACTGGTCTGGTAGGGGCTGCCCTGCGTGTGTTCATAACAACAAAGATGGTTTGGTGTGCATTGAAACATCCTGTTGCCACCTGTTCCTCAGGGTAATACAATAGTCCATTGTTGAGAATTGGTTAGAAAGCCATGGACACAACTGTGGATATGGCTCGGCTGAGGCCTTGTTGCATGAGAGCAGCTCCTGCTAAGTAGTAGCTAGGCCTTGCTCTTAAGCAGATTTTGCTGAGCAGCAGTGTTTGCTTTTAAGAGACTTTTGCAAAAGCAATAGAGCTAGCATAATTTGCAGAGTTAGTCGATAAGTAGTACATATGCCCATTGTTCAATCAAGGCCTTAACTTCCACGGAAGCACATAGCAAGCGAGGTATAACCCTGGGATGGATACTATATAGCAATAAGTATAAGAATAAGGGAAGTAGGAGCAGCGGAATAGCACGTATGCTTTTTAGTTAGAAATTCAGTAGGCGTGATTATCTCACACTTGCAATAACCAATAATAAGAGAAGGCGTACATAGTAAAAACCAATAAGATTGTACTAATATGAATAATGGTGATTTATGCTATGTTGGGCTATAAAACTGTCTGATGCTCTCAATAAAGTGCGATTGTGCTTTATCATTCACATTGATTGTCTGGCTGATCCCCTCGCCATTCCTCCACGAGCGGCTCCGCACCTCCGCAGTGGCGCCCGAACAAGTGGCTTCTGACCCTAAGGCCTTCTAACCATAGGGCTCGTTCCACCGTACCATTGGAGGTAAGCGAGTGGGGAAGCTCCAAGTTGCAGCACTTGGAGGGCAAAGATTCCTGTATGCTGGCATACTGCTGGGTTCCGTGCCTGGGTTCTCCACATTCCGGAGGCTCGCCGTCCCGATTACGCCGCCGTACAGCGTTCACACAACTGTGGTAAAGGCTGCAATGTAATGTGCACACGCAAATTAACTTTTGATTCCTGAGCTGCCCCCTTCATTAGTTTAAAAAACTAAAAAAAAAAAAAGGGGGAAATATGGCTAAGCAGACAGGACAAGCAGCTTTTAATTTATTTAAATGCTTTTTAGAAAAGCGAAAGGTGGAAATAGATTATAAGAAGGACTTATTAAAGTTATTAGACTATGCTAGGGAGAAAGGATTTTTATTGCTCCTGAGGAGCTTTTTACAGTTGAGGAGTGGAAAAAACTAGGAGATTGTTTAGCTTGGGAGGTCATTCAGGAAAGATAAGATGGCTAAAAGGCTAGTTTCGGCCTTGGTAGGCTATCTTTAACTCTTTTAGAAGCATATCAGGCTGAAGAAAAATATTGCTGCTGTTGAGTCTGTACATTTAATGGTAACCTCTTGCTGCAGAGCGAGCTGCACAAGCTGGTATGTATGTTTTTAGAGAAAATAATCTTCCAGATCCACCAACTCTGTCACAATTTACAATGCCACAAAAATCTGTTTCTAATGCAGCTGTTCAGTCTCCTTCTGTAGCAGAGCCCTCTGCCTCTCCCATGGACATAATGAAACAGTAAACGGAGCAAGTTTCAGATAAGGAAGTTGAGGAAAAAGCAAAGATAAAAGTAGAAATTGAGGCTAGAGATTGGAATAAAATCATGGGGGAAGCAATAGCAGCTGGGGACCAAAATTTTGTTGCAAAATTACAGGGAGACTCAATAGTTAAACAGCAGGCATTCTGGTTACATATTCTCCTACTGCAGAAGGCATGCAGGTAACAATAGCTCCTTGGATTGGAAGTTGTTAGTGCAATTACATAGTACAGTAAATGAGGCAGGAATACAGGGGAGCCTACAAAACAGTGCTTAATTATATTTGGGGTTCAGGAACTATTGTTACAAGAGGACATGAAAAATGTTTTTAAACTAATTATGACACAATCACAGTTTATGCTATGGCAGGCTCATTTCAAGCTTTATGCTAGAAGAGGCTGCACAGTAGTTCAAAGAGGCACCTAATGATCCCACTTAGGGGAGTCACAATGGACAGATTTATGGGAATAGGTCAATTTGCCAGGATAGACTGCCCAAGCATTATTGGGCCCAGATATAGTAAAGGAGGCAATGCGATTAGCTAGGGCTGCATATGATTAGTTAGAACTGAGAGAGGAGAATTACCATCCTATATGCATATTAGACAAGGTCCACAGGAGTAATTTTCTAGTTTTGTGGACAAGCTTACTGCTGCAATAGAGAGAGCAGGAGTACCTCAATATATGCAGGGGCCACAGCTTAAGGAATGTGTTATACAAAATAGCAATGCCCAAGTAAGATCGATAATAGCTACATTATCAGGTGATTGGACTGTAGTGGATTTATTAGATCGTATGAGTAAAATTCCACAAGGAACTCAAGCTATGTTAGTTGAGGCTGTTAAGGATTTAACATTAACTCTAAAAGGCAGGCAGTCTCAGGATCAGCTTTTGCTGTTGCTGCCGGTTGAGCCATTAAAGCCACATAAATTTCAGACTGCTGACAAGTCTCACTCCAATGTGAGGTGTTTTTGATGTGGGCAGAATGGCCACATACGACAAGACTGTCCAAATTACAAATGTTTGGTGCCGTATCTGTCAGCGTAACTCCCATTCCACAGCCGTTTGCAGATACAAGTCAAAAAACGGCAAGTCGAGCGTGAGGGGATGCAGCGCGGAAGACACCAACTGCGAACCAAGTCACCCAAGTGCCTCCGGTAGCCCCTCCTTATTCCCTGCCTGCAACGTCAGCCAGCCACTGCAACAGGTTCCTTGCTCCTGCCGGTGAACTTCAGCCAGCCTCAAGAGGGAGCCTCTGGCCTGGACTTGGCAACCGCAATAGACATTGTACTTAAAGACTCCAAACCTCTAAAGGTTCCTATTGGGGTTGTTGGGACCTTTAATTTTAAGTGGACAATCTTATGAAGCTTTGTTATTGGGACGATCTTCAACTATTTTACAGGGACTAACTGTTGAACCTGGAATTATCGATGCGGATTATACAGGTGAAATTATGATTATGGTTCATACACATTTTCCTCCTGTCAGTATTCTGCAGGAAGCCGCATAGCTCAAGCTGATTCCACAACAGCAGCTGATTAAGGAGGCCCAAGGACCACTGAGAGGAACTGTGGATTTGGATCTACAGGAGGTTTG
>NW_027636150.1:0-43306 GCF_903797595.1 Erithacus rubecula
CTATAGGGCAGGACCCCATCCCCTATAGGGCACAACCCCCATCTCCTATAGGGCACAGCCCCATGTGTTAGGAAGGATGAGGAGTTGACAGGAAGGTCTTACAGATGTGTGTGTATAACAGAAATATTTTTGAATGTAGAATCTGAAGAAGGAAAGAGAGATGAGAACAAGTTTTGATGTAGAAGAAAAAGGAATTGCTGAGCCAGTCTTACTGGGTACTAAGAAGGCAAAGAGCAGTGAGTTGGAAGGGGCTTTTATGACTCTGAGCAAAGGATAAATCCACCTCAAACAAAAGATGTTTTTACCAAGGAAAGAATTTTACAGGCAAACAAAATACCATGTTGCAAGTAGAGAAAAGATCTCAGGATTTTCCACTGCAAGAAAACTGAAAAACAACTTCTAGCTTAAACTGAAACACACTAACCTTTTGTGATTGGAAAATAGTAACAAGAATATTGTAATGTCAGTAGGTATGATAGGCTACAGGTGATAGTGGAGGGATTGATTTGTTGTCATGTCTTAGGATGCTCTGTAATGAAAATTATTTAATGCATTGTAACCAGAACTAGAGGAAGCTTTCAGAAGAACCCACAAATGTGGCTGTCAGGCTGTGGGCTGGGCTCTTGCCACCCACGGCCCATGAATTGCTGCATCACATGGATACAATAAACAGCATTTTAAATGATAAATAAATTACTGCATCATTTGAAGAGAATAAGCAGCATTTTAAAGAGCCCACCTGGAGTTCTGCATCCCTCATTTCAGGCTCTTACAATCAGAGTCTTACATGCAGCACCTTGATGGAGTGTTTTGTTAAATGAATTTCTTTTCATTTTTTGCCAATTCACACCAGTTTTATTTCTTTTGGATAATACAATCTCTGATGACTAAAAATAAGCGCTGGTTCTGAAAGCGAACAAAATGAGAACACTGTGTCAAAATGCTGGTGGCTCAGTTCTAAAAACTCAGCAAGAAAAAAAATGGCTTGAAGTGGTTAGTATTGATATTTACATTTGTTTATGAAGACAGGAAAATGCCAAAATATTTTTTTACACTGCTCCATGTAGGGATTTTGCAGATATTATATCTTTGTAAATGATTTACTGAATCCTACACAGAAATGGCATGAAACAGAGTTCTATCTGCTCTTAAGATTCGATTGCAGAAATTGATAGGAAGTTGAAAGAAAGCTGTGAGTCAGCTGTGAAAAGTGGTGTGGAAGGAAAGGTCTTTTACATCAGCAATCCCATAACACCAAGGGCTCTGCACTGTTTTAGTTAGACTGTGCAGATGTCAGAATATATGATTCTAATACAATTTAGCATGGCCAAAACTGAGGAGAGTCACACTGACATCCAGTCTGGTTTACTCACACTCCAATTTTAAGTTCTGTCATGGCTGTCAAAAGCTTCCCATTGCATTAAAGGATGCAGGTTCTTCTGCTGCGTGCATTAAGGAGATGAAGAAAACAGAAACTTAAATTTGAGCAAGTGCTATGTTGTCACTAAGAACAAAATGGATATAAGTAATAAAAACCTTCCAAATGTATGCTAGAGAAAATTCTTCCTTGTCAGACACACTTAGTGAACATGGCTGTGTCCTGGTCAGTGTAAATACAGCCAATCATCCATTTGGGCATGTCCTTAAAAACTGCACATGGACTGCACAGTCCTGTTAGGATACCTGCATTTGTACTGCAGTGTGAAATACAAGACCAGGTGCTGGGCGTGGGGAAACTTGTTGCTTCCTCTGAGTGCAGTAAGGAGAGTTTTAGGGAAACTGCCATCAGCAGAAAGATGAAAGATAATTCTTTTGAATTTGATAATTATCTTGTTTTGAAAGATAATTCTTTTGTTTCCTGCATTTACAGTGCCTTTTGATCTTTTGGGAAACAGAAGTTGCTGATCTTACTTTCATCAAGCTTAAGTTTTCAGAGTGGTCCACACAGTTCATGGTATTCACAGCAGTGTCTGGTCAGTCACATGCGGTTGAAGCTCTTCTGAAGATGAGTTTTAATAAATAATTAGTATTTCAAAGACCACTGGTGTGTAATGACTGCAGTACAATGACTGGAATGTGAGAGCAGTGAATTAACTTGCAGTGCTGCTGTGTTCTGCACAGCCTGGCAGCTAAAGCAGCAGTCCCTTTATTTGATATGCTCTGCCCCTCTGACCTGTCTCAGAGCAGGCAAAGCACAGATTTTCCTGCTGCCTGTCTGTCATTAAAGTGTATCTGAAGGTGTTTTGCAGTTAGGGAGTGCATTAAAAATGCCACTTCAGTCAGTGCTGAGCTTCAGTGGCAAAAATGCCAACAAGCTGCTGTTGCTTTGCACATGCAGAACCAAAGTCCTGCCAAAACACAGCAGTGGTGATTTGCTGATGCTGTGTCTGGCTCTGTTGCCGTGGAAGGGTTATGGAGCAGAGAAAAAACACCAACAAGACACTCTCTGGCTTGGTGCAGAAAAGAGCAAGAAAGAGCAATTTATTGAAAGAAACCATTGCCTTAAATAAGACAATTCGTGGAAAACAAAATACAAACAGATCATTGGTCAGAGAAGGAGACACCTGTCCTCCCTGACTTTCTCATGGACCTTGCAGGTGTTTACCTCTGTTATGATTCCTTGTCTTATGTTTACAATAGAGAAAAAGTCTCCAACTTGGGAAAAATCCTGGATAGAGGCTGAGAAAATTTCATGGCCTGAGAAAAATACTTAGAACTTGAGAAAAAAGGCCTAGCTAAAATGTGCCTAGGCCTCCAGCAGTGTCCACAACTGGGACTGGCACCGGCTGTGGGGATTGGTTGTGGCTTTAGATCTTCCCAGAGCAGAGCAGCTGCTGGCTGCTGTAAAGTTGTTTCTTGTGAAGGCACGTCAGGCTCCAAAGGCAAAGAGCCCAAGGCTCTCCAGTCCCTGTTCAATCTCTCTGCCATAAAGTCCCGATGGAAGCAGGAGCAGCTCTCTGCTGCAAGAGGTCGAAGCTGCGGCTGGTGCAGAGTCTCCAGAGGCAGATGCTCCCTGGCCTTTCTTCTTCTGTTCTTCTCTTCTTCATCTTCCTCTTCTTCTCTCCTGTGCTGGTAGTGGTGATGATGATTGTGGTGGAGGAGGACAGAGCAAGGAGATAGGAGTGAGAGAGAGCTCTGACTCCAATATGGGGATTTTTTTTCACATATTACCCAATGAGCCAAAATCGTGAACCTGACTAATTTCTCCTAAACCTGTCAGAATTCCGTAATACTAAAGTCTACACATAACTTGCGCATATGGCCTATCTGTTCTATGTGAAGAATATACAAAATATTCCTACTGCAATTTTATTTTTTCTAGAACTAAGTTTTTAATGTCTCAATGCAGCCAGTATTTTATAGGAGATTCCACGGCTTTTAATTTTCATAGTATTTAACACATATTTCTATGTACTTCACACTAAGATTTAAACTTCTACTTCATATCTATGCTACTTAATATTTCTAATTCCTTAAACTAAAACTTAGACCTTTATTTAATGTCTGTGTGGTTTCGTGTATTTTAATTTCTGAAAACATTTTAAATTTAATTCTTGTATACTGTTCTCTCTCAGAGGGAGTCAGAGAGGCTTCTCTGTTCCACTCTCCAACAACCAGGAATGGGGACAGGGACTGAGAGTGGGGACAGGGAAAGGGACATTGGAATGTGAATGAAAACAGGAACAGGGAATAGGAATATGGGAACAGAACAGGAAATATGGAAATAGAAATTGAAGAGAAAATATGGGATGGGGATTTAGAATATGGGACAGGAAACAGACATGGGGATAGGCAACAGGACTGGGAATGGGAATATGGGAAGGGGACTGGAAATATAGAAATGGAAATATGGGAATGGGACTGGGATCAGGAATACTAGAAGGGGAACAGGACAGGGAATATGGGACTGGGAATATGTGAACAGTAACCAGGCAGAGAATACAGGACAGGGAATGATACTGGGAATGGGATCTGAACTGGGACAGGGGCAGGAGTGGTGTGAGATGGGAATGGGCTGGGGGCAAAGGCAGTGACAGTGGGGAGAGGAGGATCCTGGACAGGGGACAGCAGGAGCTGGGTCAGGGGGAAACAGGGAGGGTGTCAGGGCAGGGGGTCCTTGATCAGCTGCCCCAGAAGCTCCGTCAGCATCTCCCAGTGCAGCCAGAGCCGCTGGGCCTGGGGAGCCCAAAGCCCTGAGCAACCCCCAAGGAAACCTGAACTCGTTGGAACGCAGGGTCCCCCACACCCTCTGGAAGATCCCCCTGTGTCTGCAGGCATGTCTTAGTTCAATGTCTTCATTTTTACCCCAGTACTGGGTGTCTGGGAAGGAGAAAGAGAAATGCAAAGAATATCCAGGCCACAAGGGAGCCAGCACGAAGCTTTTCCTGCACTCAAGGCACTCGCAGGGCTTCTGTCAGTGGAGAGTCCGTTGGTGTCTGGTCAAGTTAGAGTGCTGTGAGAAGCTCTTCCCACACTCGGGACACTCGTAGGGTCTCTCCCCGGTGTGGATGCGCCGGTGGCTGACGAGGTTGGAGTTTTTCTTGAAGCCCTTCCCGCAGTCGGGGCAGCAGAAGGGCCTCTCATCCCAGTGAGTGCGATAGTGCTTCAGAAGGCTGGAGCTGCTCTCAAACCTCTTCCTGCATTTATCACACTCGTAGGGCTTCTCCCCAGTGTGGATCCTCTGGTGCACAGTCAGGTGTGAGCTGCGGCTGAATCTCTGCCCACACTCCCCACACTTGTAGGGCCTCTCCCCAGTGTGGCTCCTCTTGTGCACAGTCAGGTTTGAGCTCTGGGTGAATCTCTTCCTGCATTTATCACACTCGTAGGGCTTCTCCCCAGTGTGGCTCCTCTGGTGCACAGTCAGGTCTGAGTTCTGGATGAATCTCTTCCCACACTCCTCACACTCGTAGGGCCATTCCCCCGTGTGGATTCTCCGGTGTCTGATCATGTCCCATCTCCTACTGAAGCCCTTCCCAAATTCCGAGCACTTGTGGGTCTTCTCCCCATGGTGAAGCTGCTCACGCAGCCCCAGCTCCGAGCTCCGGCCGCCTCCCCGGCCCGGGCTGGCTCTTTCCTGCTGGGATCCCCGGGCTGTGCGTTTGCAGCCCCTCCTGCTGCGGGATCTGCGGGGCTTTTCCTCCCCGTTGCATTCCTGCGCCGTGGAGCCGCTGCAAACGGCCTCTTGCCCGAGGCTGTGCCGCGGGGATTTGTCCTCCCTGCTGTCCGTGCTCAGCTCCTTGTCTGGGGGAGGAAGGACAAGGACAGGATGGGATTTGCCTCCGTGCCAGAGGCAAGGGCAAGGAGATCCCCCCAGGGCTGCGCTGCAGCCGGGGCCGTGCTGGGCTGGGAGATGGAGCAGGACACAGGGAGAAAGGGGCACTGACTTCCTCCTCACCTGCCTGGGGATTCCGGGCCATCGACCTCGTCCTCACAGCCTCCTCCTCCGCAAGGCAGCCAAGGTTTGGGAAATCCTGGTTTGGGGGGAAAACAAGGGCTGAGCGCGTTGGGTTTGATGGTGGCGCTGCCCAAGGGCAGCTGGAGCAGTCAGCGCCCCTTTCAGCCTCGGGGGCCCGGAGCCCGCTCAGCACCAAACTCTCGCACCCCTCCAGGCTGCCGGGGGTCCCCCGGCTTCGGGATCGCCCATCTGCGCTCTCCCCGCTCCGGGGCTCCCGCCTTCCCCCCGGCTCTGCCGGGGATCCCCAGAACTAATATCGCCCCCTCCCCGCCGATACCGGGCCATCGCCACGGGGGAGACGCCATGATCTCGCCAGGGCCATTTCCCGCTCGGCTTTGGGCTCCTGCAAGATCCAAACATCCCCTGAAACGAAAAATAAAACCCTCCCGGAGCCCCCCATGATGGATTTGGGGCGAGCTCCCTCTCCCCGCTCACCTGCGGGATTTCGGGGCGATGCTGCCGGACCCGGGGAAACTGCGACGAGATCGAACGGGAGAGAGAAGCGCGTGGTTTCAAACTCGCTCCTCCTTTTCCTGCCGCTCCTCCTGTGTCCCTCCTCTTCCTCCCGCTGCTTCTCTTCCGTCTCTTCCCGTTCCTCCTCTTCCTCCCGCTCCTCCTCCTCTCCCAGCCGTCTCCCAGTGCAGCCAGAGCCACTGGAACTGGGGTGCCCAACGCCCTGAGCAACCCCCAGGTCCCTCCCAGGACCCCTCAAATCCCTGGATCCGAGCGTCCCCCGCATCCCCTGGAAGATCCCCCCGTGTCCCCAAGCAGGTCGTTATTTAACATCTCTATTTTTACCCTGGTTTTGGGTGTTTGGGAAGGACAAAGAGAAATGCAGAGAAAATCCAGGCCATGGGGAGGGTATGCAGCCCCCAGCCAGGTGTCTTCCCAACACGGATCAGCAGCACCAGGGCTCAGGGGGGCTCTGCCCACCGGGGGTCCCTGGGGATCATCCAGCGCGGATCCTGCCATGGGGATGGAGCTGCAGCAGGGCACTGTCTTGGTTTGAAAGACAGGTGTCTGGTGAGGAGCTCTGGAGCTTCTCTTGAAACGGAAAATGTAAACTCCCTCCCTCTAAATTAATATGACTTGGAAATTAAAGAGCTCTCAGCAAAGATATGGGATTTAGAATAGCAGTTTTTCACTGGGAAATGAAAATAAAAGTGTAGTAATATAAAGACCAAAAGACTGGCAAGGTCAGAATACAACCTGTAACCCTGTTGCTCAGGGTGTTGGTTACATTCTGAATAATGGTACCTGTAGTTTTCTTGGAGGGGCCGATGTGGTTTTGTTGAAGCAATGATTTTGGAGAAGGATGTAGTTACTTTTTTAACATCTAGTGGTGATGAAGATAGGCCTGGTCTTCTTCTGGGAATTTAGTGGGAAAGGCTGCTCTGATGTTTCAAATTTCAGATTTTATTTAGGTAGGAAATACTTGGCTTTTCTCCATGGTTGGGGCATCTCCCATAAGGTATAACTCCTTGTGGGGAGGAGTTGTGAGGGATGGGTCATGGAAGAGATAAGGAGCCCTGCTCCACCTGGTTTCAGCAGATGGTGATAGAACGTATACTTCTGCTTGCATCTTGCATTGCAGCTTAAGGCATTACCTACTCCTTATTCTATTACCATCTGCATCCTACCTTAATTAATACCTTCTTTCAACTCTGCTATATATTTTTATCCACAGTGAAACTTTACACACAGTTCTCACTTAAGATTATGTTTTTCTGTGGTACTCAATGGGTTTCTTTATCTTTCTGCATTACCTACTAAGTGTAGCTGGGATTTTGAGCAAAAACAATTGTATGGATTGGTTTGCCTTTCCTTGAGGTGAGCCTAATCTAAACAGTCTTAAAACACCTTTTATGTGTCCTACAGGGACTTTATCCCCATCCAGTGTGTGCAAGGCTTCAGACTGGGCAGGACTTGCTTGAGTGATGGACTCTCAGATGTTGGCTATTTAGGTGGCTTTTGTTAAGTTCATTTCTCAATTTTTGGATGTTTCCCTGCCAAGTGCCGTTAGGGTAATTTGCAGTAGTCTGTTGTACAGTTCAACTTTCCTAGGCAGCTGGTGTGTGATAAGGGATATGATCTATTTATTCAATATCCTGGTTTTTGGCTGAGGTGTTTCTAAGGCTGTTCTTGAAATGGGTCCTATTGTCTGACGATTCTCTCAGGGGTGCTGTGTCTTTATAGGACTTGCTTTTTTGGGCTTCAGACGGTGTTTTGAGTAGTAGTGTGAGGTACAGGGTAGGTTTCTAATGATCCAGTGCTGGCTTCTACAATTGTGATCACGTAGCACTTGCCTTGGGGGGTTTGAGGCAGTGTGATGTAGTTCATTTGCTCGGACTTCTTTATACTTGTATTTGGAATACTGCTGCCTGTATTAGAGAGGCCTTATCAGCTTGGCTTGCTTGATTTTAGCACATCTTACAGTTATGGATAACTTGAGAAATGCAACTTATGGTTACATCTCCTTTTCAGTTTTGTGCCTACTTATAGGTGGCATTTTTGCCTTGATGGTTTGAGGCACTATGGGCCTATTGAGCTAGGAACAACTCTCCCTTATGTTGCTAATTTAAATTTATTGGTGACATCTCTTTTTTTGCAGCTTGATTTACTTGCTCCTTTTTTTCCTGTTCTTTATTAGCCTGACTTTAGGGGATGTGGCCATCCACATGATGGACTTTTACAGAGAGTTTGTCTGAGTGGCAATGTTTTTGCACTCATCAGCAGCCTCAATTGGTTTTCCTTTGTGTTGCTCGCTGGCCTTTTTTTACCTTTCTAGCTAACTCCACAAAGCATTGGTTACTATTTATGATTCAGTATAAGGGTAGAACTTTGGCCAGTTCTCTGTTTCAGCAGTGTCCAGGGCCAGTTGAATGGCTTTGAGTTCAGCAAGTGCACTTGATTCACCTTCTCCTTCAGTAGCTTGTGTGACTCGTCGTGTGGGGCTCCCTGCGGCCACTTTCCACTTCTGGTTCATCTCAACCATGAGACAGAAACTGTCAGTGACAAGAGCTCAGTGTGTTTCTTGTGCTGCTAGTTGGTTGTATGGTGGAGCTTTTTAGCCTGGGTTACTTGTTTCTGCTCCTTCTTGTTAGTGAGACTAAAGTTTTTATCTTGTTGCCGGTTTTAACTGTTTTTAAAATTTCAGGGTGATTTGTGTTTCTAATCCGGCCGTGCTGTGTGATGAGAGCAATCCATGGGCTCCATGTGGTGTGGGTGGCGTGGTGGGTAGAGGAGCCTTTTCTTTAAACATCCACCCCAGCACCGGGAGTCAGGGTGCCAGGAGGAGCTATGCTTTTGTGACAATTTCTTTTGAGGTGGCTTGAACTTTCTTACTATAGGTGGATAAGATTTTGTTGGGTTTTTTTGTTTTTTTGTTTTTTTTTTGTGAGTGTAGTTTGCGTCAGACTTTTTGTAACTTTGGCTCTAGAATTCTAGTGCTCGGTCTTGAATCTCCCCTGGCTCCTTCTGCTAAAGGCTCCAGGACAAGCCATTGTTCTTGGCTGCAGAGTAAAGTACATTCCTCACCTCTGGTCCCGTCCTGACTGGGCTAAGGGCACTGCATGAACGATTTTCTGCTTGGTCTAGGTGAAGGTTTGTTGCTGTTCAGGGCCACAGCTGGAATTGGTTTTGTTAGGGTGATCAGGGAGGGAGGGCTCACAATCTGGCTGCATTCAGGAATGCATTCTCTAAAAACCTAAGGCCCCTAGGAAAGCTTGTGTTTCCTTCTTGCTGCTTGGTGGAGACACTGTGATGATCTCATTGATCATTTCAGTGGGGATCTGGCTCTGTCCATCTTGCCACTCTACTCCCAGGAACTGGATCTCTCAGGCAGCTCCCTTGACTTTGCTCTTCTCAATGGCAAAACCTCTTTCCAGCAGAATCTGGATGATCCTCTCTCCTTTCTCAAATACTTTTATTGCCCTGTTCCTCTGCACAATGCTGTTATTGATGTATTGCAGATGTTTGGAGCTTTGCCCTTTTCCAGTGCAGCCTGGATCAGCCTGTGGCAGATGGTGGGGCTGTGTTTCCACCCCTGGGGCAGTCGGTTCCAGGTGTGCTGCATGTCCCTCCAGGTGAAAGCAAACTGAGGCCTGCACTCTGCTTCCAAAGGAATGGAAAAAAATGCATTGGCAATGTCAATGGTGCCACTTTGCTGCCTTGGGCTCCAGCTCCTCCTGGAGATCCAGCGTGTCCGGCACGGCAGCGCTCAGCACTGGAGAATCAACAACTGGGAGAGAGAGGGGGTCTACTGACTGCTGATCAGAATCCAAATTTACTCTCAGCTACACGTGCTTATATACCTTTTTTAGGAAAACTGGTCATTTTTTACTATATTGGTTTGGTTAAACGTCATACAGACAAGCTTACACATTTTGCAATATTTCTACTTGATTCATTCTTCTTTCCTGTCGCCAGTGTTGATCCAATCTTCATGGTGTCTTCAAGGCTCTGTTTGCTCTTGCCAAGGCATCTTGTTTATCAAGCTGCTTATGCTGATTAAATCCACAGTACTCTGTCTTAGCTCCCACAGTGGAGTCACTTCATTCAAGGCACAACAGCCTACAGTAAATTTCTATTGTCTGTTAGACTTGCCCACAGGCAAACTGGGGCTGTTGAAGGGTGAGTGGGTTTTACTGAGCACCCTTTGACTTTCTAGCCAAAATTTTATGGGTGGGGATAATGGCATCTTGATTCATCTGATACTGCTGGCTGTGTGCTGTTGAGGTGTGTCACGATCCGCCCAACCCGAGCGGGAGTCGTGACTGGTTCTTTTATGGATCTCAGAGCGCAAAAGACACAGCAGGGGACAAAACCAGTTTACATTTACAGAAATGCACTTTATTTATTGCCAACCAAAATGCGATAGTGGGACAGAGAGAGAGAGAGAGAGAGAGAGAGAGAAAGGGGGGTCGGGATTATAGCTACCAAGATGGGCAGACGAATCCTCGTGGAGCAGCCAATAGATGTCTGTTGCCGTCTGGGGAGATCTCGGGGGTCTCCTTTGAGAAAGTCACTTTTATAGTCCTTTCCCAAAGCGAGTGGCTTCTGGCCAAAAGGTGGGAAGATTTATGGACTATTGTATGTGGAGATCGTTACGCTGAGGAAGAGGTGGAAACAGGACGCTTCAAGGCACACCAAACCATCTTTGTTGTCATGACCACACGCAGGGCAGCACATACTGACCAGTCCATTGTTCTTCCATCTGTGGGAGCTTTGTTGAGTCAGTGCCCCGTGACTAGTTGTCATGAGAAACCAGTCCTGGTAGGCATCACCTGCGGAACAGTCACTTGGTGTTCCTCCCATCCCTGGCCAGCGCAGGCCTCAGGCGAGGGTCGTTGGGCAGAAACAGACGAAAGGCTCACACGGACTCTCACATCTTGTTGGCAGGCTCTCTGGTCCCTTGGCCACAGTCCAAACTCCCCAGCCAGTTTCTGACTGGTTTTGGGGCCCAGTGCAGTTATGGTTTCTTCATGTTTACAATGCCCTAACCTCCCATCCTGCTTCTACAAACACAACAAAGTCAAGCAAATGATTTCTTGTATTAGCTCGAACCAGCTCCATCTGCTAATAATTAGCCCTTCTACTCAGGTTCTATTCTTCTTTCTAAACTCTTAATCAATATATATTGGTTTTATCCTTGTAGCTATACTCTTAAGCCTTTTAATTCTTCCAGGCCCTTGATTCACCCTAACCTTTCCCTCCATCCCACTGTCCCTCCAGGAGCCCGAAGTGGCCAAACCCTCCTGGGGACACCTCAGACACGATGCACAGAGTGGGAAATGAGTCCTGGGAGGTAGAGCCAGGCGTGGCTGGCAAGTCCCAGTTCCAGTCCTGGTGTCACTATCCCAGTTCCTGGTGTCCCCATTCCCATTCCTGCTGTTCCCATCTCTGTCTCTGCTGTACCTATCCCATCTTGGTGTCCCCATCCCTGCTCCCAGTTGTCCTCATCCCTGTCCCCAGGGTCCCCATTTCAATTCCTGGTTTCCAGAGAGGAATTGCTGGCCACTGGAGAAGGGAAGCCGGATTTTTTTGCCCCAGGAGGATTTATTGCTCAAACCAGGATAATTTCACACCAGAACTAAAGCATTGGGAATATTTGTGGTTCTTGGCTTTAAAACACTGGAGAATGGGAAATTCATCTGTTAGCAGGAGCTGTGGGTGAGTGGGAGCAGCGGGGATGAGCTCTGCTGGCAGCTCTCGGTTTCCTGGGAAAAGGGAAGAGGCCAGATCCAGCTCCATGGATTGTTCAGGCAGTGACTCCTGCTGGGATGACAAAGGGTCACAGTGTCACCCTGTCCCTGTCCCCATACCACAGGATGCACCTGGCTGGAGCCCATGGAGAGCAGGAGCTGCTCCAGAATCCCACCTGAGCCTGCTCTAATCCTGCTCCATTCAAACCATGTGATCCCTCTCCATCCATCTTGCCCCGATCCTGCTCCATCCATCCCACCCAACCTCGTCCCAAAGACCCTGGCCCAATCCCTCTCTGGAATGCCAACCTGATCCATCTCCATCCATCCTGCTCCAATTTTGCTCCATCCATCATCCATCCATCTATGCATCCATCCACCCATCTATCCATCATCCATGCAACCATCCACCCATCTATCATCCATCCATCCATTCATCATCCGCCCATGGTCCATCCTCCCATCATCCATCATTCATCCATCATCCAGTCATCATCCATCCATCCATCCATCCAACCATCCATCCTTCATCCACCCATCCATCCATCACCCATCATCCATCCATCCAACCATCCATCATCCAGCCATGCATCATCCATCATCTATCCATCATCCAACCATCATCCATGCATTCATCCATCCATGCATCCAACATGCGTCCATCTATCCATTCATCATCCATCATCCACCCATGATCCATCCTCCCGTCATCCATCCTCCAGCTATGCACCCATCCATCATCCATCATCCATCCATCCCAACTGATCCTACTCCAGAACCCAGCCCTGATCCCATGCCACAATTCAATCTCATCCTGCTCTGGACTCCTGCTGTAATCTGGAATCCCTCCCTGATCCCAATCTGTCAATTCTGCCCCAATCCCCCTCTGGAATTCCACCCTGACCCCGCTCCGTTCCTGCAGTCATTCCCAGCAGAAAAGGAAGATCCATGAGATTCCAGCACGGATCACACACTGGGATTAACCCCAGGATATATTCTGGGATCCACATGGAGGGGATCCAGAGCTGAGTCCAACACTGGAACTCAACGGCTGCCATGTTATATCCATTCATGTCCCTCTTCCCTGTGGAAAAACAGTGGGATCAGCGTTGGTGGCACAGGATTCCCAGAACGGTGCTGGGTGGATCTGTGCCCCTTCCTGACCCCCATCCCATGTGTTACCGGATTGGAGCTTCCAGACGACGAATCCAACGAGGACAATGAGGATGATGATGGCAACAACGGACACAGCGACCACCACGATGAGATTCCCACCAGATGTCAGCTCTGGGAATTGTGGGATGGTGAGGAGGGGGAGAGGAATCCCCATCTGGGAATTCCAACTCCCCAGTTCCCACATTCCACATTCCCAGCCTCACCCCAAGTGAAGATCCCGGGCTCCGACATTCCGGGATGCTCCACCCGGCACCGGTACTGCTCCCGCTCCTCCGGCCGCGCCTCGATCCTGGCCCAGGTGTGGAAGGTGCCGTCGCTGTTGGGAACGACCCCGCCCCACTCCGTCTCCTGATCCCGGATTTCATCCCCCTTCATCCAGTTGACCGCGATGGCCTTGGGGTAGAATCCATACGCGTGGCAGGACAAGATCAGCGTCCCGTGTTCCTCTTTTCTGGACACATGGACATCAGGGGGCTCTGGAATGGGATAACAGTGAGAGACATCCATGGAATTCCATGGGAATGGGATGGCGGTGAGATATGCCCATGGAATTCCCACTGCAATGGGATGGGAGTGAGATCTGCCCATGGAATTCCATGGGAATGCAATGGGGGTGAGATCTGCCCATGGAATTCCATGGGAATGGGATTGGGCTGAGATCTGCCCATGGAATTCCCACTACAATGGGATGGGGGTGAGATCTGCCCATGGAATTCCATGGGAATGAGGGTGAGATCTGCCCATGGAATTCCCACTGCAATGGGATGGGGGTGAGATCTGTCCATGGAATTCTCACTAGAAGGGGATGGGGGTGAAATCTGCACATGGAATTCCCACTGCAATGGGATGGAGTGAGACCTGCCCATGGAATTTCCACTGGAAGGGGATGGGGGTGAGATCTGCCCAGGGAATTCCCACAGGAATGGGGATAAGATCTGCCCAGGGAATTCCCACAGGAATGGGGATAAGATCTGCCCATGGAATTCCATAGGAATGGGATAGAGATAAGGTCTGCCTATGGAATTCCATGAGAATGGGATGGGGGTGAGATATGCCCTTGGAATTCCCACTGCAACAGGATGGGGGTGAGACCTGCCCATGGAATTCCCACTGGAGTGAAATGGAGATGAGATCTGCCCATGGAATTCCATGGGAATGGGATGGGGGTGAGATTTGCCGATGGAATTTATTATGAATGTGATAGAGGTAAGATCTGCCCATGGAATACCATGGGAATGGGACAGGGGTAAGACCTGCCCATGGAATTCCATGGGAATGGGATGGAGGTGAGATTTGCCCATGGAATTCCCACAGGAATTACCCTGTTCCCAAGTCCTCCATTCCCAAATCCCACTTTCCCACAGGAATTCTGCTTCCACCT
This sequence comes from Erithacus rubecula, assembly GCF_903797595.1. NCBI lineage: Eukaryota > Metazoa > Chordata > Aves > Passeriformes > Muscicapidae > Erithacus > Erithacus rubecula. Next base: position 14,216 of record NW_027636150.1, read on the forward strand.
TTGCGGTCCAGCTCCTTCTGCCCATATCCGACGTATCTGTGGATCCACTCTGGGCAGATGTGCTCCAGGTAATTTGTCTTCCTCTCAGCCTCGTTCTCATCTTCCCAGCGCCTCCTGGTGACCTCAGCAGCGCTGTCAGCCGCCACGAATCTCCTGGATTCCAGGTCAAAGGAGAGGAAATCCCTCCCGTCGTAGCTATCCCGGTGGGATCCACGGACGCTCCCATCGGACAGGAGGTCACAGCCAGAAACTCGCAACCTTGTGTGAAAACCTGGGTGAATTGTACCCACAGAGACCCATGGAATTGTGTCGCAGCCCCACAGATCCCCATCCCAACCCCATGGATCCCACCCCAGCCCCATGGATCCCATCCTAACCCATGCAGCACAAGATACCCCATACCAGCCCAATGGATCCCCATCTCAACCCCTTGGCACCCTGTGAATCCATATCCAAGCCCTATAAATCCCATTCAAGAATTATAGATCCCCACTCCAGCCCCACAGATCCCATCCCAGCCCCATGGATCCCATTCCAACCCATGGATCCCCATCCCAGCCCCACAGATCCCCCCACTCGCCCCTGCTCTGGTTGTACCGGTCCCGCAGTGTCTCCAGGCTCCTGGCAGCCACGTGCTGATTCCCCACACTGATCTGGGTCTCTCTATCCCAATATTCCGGCTCTGCTCCATCCTTCATCCACTGTGTCAGCGGCTCCATCCAGCCCCGCTCGCTGTCGTAGCGTGTGAAGGGGATTCCATCCAGGTACCCAATGGCCATGAACTGGGGGATCCCCGGGCTGGGCTCTGACACTGCCACATACAGGTAGCGCAGGGAGTGGAGAACTGGGGGGACACAGAGATTTGGGGGGGTTGAGGGGTCATGGATCACTGAAAGGGGAACTGGGAGAGCTGGGAAGGGGGTGCATGGGGTCCCAGTGTCCAGGAATGGGGGTTCAGGGGACTCTCAGGGTCAAGGAAAGTAGGATACAAGGAATGGGGGATTCCAGGGGACCCCAGTGTCAAGGAAAGGGGGTCCAAGGGTCCCCAGTGCCAAGAAAAGAGGGGTAACAATGTGGGGAGACCCGGGATGGCTGGAATGGGGGGCTCAGGGGTCCTTGATGCAGAGGGAAAAGGAGGCTGGGGGCTGAGATAAGCAGGAATGGGGGTCCAGAGGATCTCAGAGTCAAGGAAAATGTGGGTCTGGAGCTGGAGAAGGCGGGATGGATGGGAAAGGGGGTGCAGGGGGGGATTGGGAGTGGATAAGGGAGTGCAGGGAGGTGCCTTCCTTTCCAGTGGGACTGGGAATTTAGGGGGCTCCCAGAGCCCAGAATCCCCCCTGGGAGCCTATATGATACCCCTGGGACCCTCCTAGACCCCCCGCAGGACGAGCAGGGGGTGGAGATCTAGGGGGATGCAGAGACTGGGGGGGCAGGAAGCGGAATGGGGAGAGCCGAGAAGGGTCCAAGGTTCAAGGGAGGGACTGGGAGAGGCGGGATGGGGGATCCAGGGGGTCCCTGTGCCCAGGAAAGGGGCTCCAGGGGTCCCCGGTGTTGAGGGAAAGGGGGGGCTGGGACTGGGAGAGGCGAACGGATCCCGGAGGCGCAGCCTGGGAGACGGGAAAGAGACCGAGGGAGTGCGGTGGGGGAGGGGACACGGGAAAGGGGGAATTCCAGAGAGTTCATCTGGATCCCATTGGATCCCCGCTGAGACCCCCCCTGAGACCCCTGGGACCCTCTGGGACCCCGTTTCGGGAATCGCCGGGAGTGGAAAACGGGGGGACACGGAAAGTTGGGAGGTTCGGGGGGTCCAAAGATCAAGAAAAAGGGCGGGACTCGGGTCTGGGAACAGCGAGATGCCCGAAAAGGGGGTGCAGGGGGGGTCCCAGTGCCAGATGAGGGGGTTCAGGGGGGTCCCGGTGCACAGAAATGGGGGTTCAGGGGCGTTTTCTGCTGGGAAAGGCGATGGACAGGTAACAAGACCGAAAATGACGATTCAGTGGTTTCTCCGTGCCCGGGAATCAAGGTTTAGAGGATTCCCAGTGCCCGGAAATGTGGGTTCAGGGGGTGCTGGTGACAAGAACAGGGGGGGTCAGGGGGGGGGGTCTCCGTGCCAGATAAGGGGGTACAGGGGGGCCGGTGCTGGGTTAGGGGATGGAGGGGGGTCACACGACCCAAAATGGAGGTTTCGGGGGTTCACCTGCCCGGGAATGGAGGGTTAGGGGGTTCCCAGTGCGCAGAAATAGAAGTTCAGGGGGGTCCCGGTGCCCAAAAATGGGGGTTCAGGGGTTCCCCTGCTGGGGAATGTGTGTTAAGATGGAGTTTCCTTCCCGGAATTCGGGGCTCAAGGGCGTTCTGCTGCCCGAAAATGGGGGTTCAAGGGGTGCTGGTGAGCAGAAAATGGGGGTACAGGGGGTCTTCGTGCCAGATAAGGGGGTACATTGGTGGGGCCGCTGCTGGGGAGGGGGATTGAGGGGGGTCACAGGACCCAAAATGGAGATTTCGGGGGTTTCCGTGCTCGCGACTGGAGGGTTAGGGACTTCCTGGTGCCCGAAAATGGAAGTTCAGGGGGGTCCCGGTGCCCGGGAATTGCGATACAGGGGGGTCTCTGTTTCGGGGGGTCCCACTCACCTTTCGTCGCGCCCCCCAGGCCCCCCAGGAGCCCCAAGAGCAGCCCCAGCGCTGGAGCCATCGCGCTGCTCCGCTGCGATCCCGCTCCCAGAACTGGCCCCGCCCCCAGCGCTGGCCCCGCCCCCAGAGCCGCCATTGGCCCCGCCATTGGCGCCGGTATTTCCTACCCGCCAATGGAAACTCAAAGTGTCAGTGACGTCACGGATAGCTGGGTAGATCCCGGTCTCTCGGGTTGAGACGCGGAAGCGAAAGTGACCGAGGCAGCGCGGTGGGGGAGGGGAAAAGGGGGATTTCCAGAGAATTCCTCTGGATCCCTCTGGATCCCCGCTGCGACCCCCCTGGAGCCCTCTGAGAAACACCTGGGACCCCCTGGGACCGCCCTGAAGAAAGCGCCGGAACTGGAGAACTGGGGGGACACGGAAATTTGGGAGAACTGGGGGTGCAAAGGGAAGGAAAAGGGCGGGTCTGGGGGCTGGGAAGGGCGGGATGCCCGAGAAGGGGGTGCAGGGGGTCCCCATGCCGAATTAGGGGGTGCGGGGGGAGTCCCCATGCCCAGTAATGGGGGTTCAGGGGGTCCCGAGGTCAAGGAAAATGGGGGGCTGTGTCCCCAAGAGTGGGAGGGCCGGGAAATGGGGTACAGGGGGGCACTGGGGCTGGATAAGGGGAAGTATGGGGGAGTCCCCGTGCCCAAAAATGGGGGTTCAGGGGTTCCCGTGCTGGGGAATGTGTGTTAAGGGGGAGTTTCCTTCCCGGAATTCGGGGCTCAAGGGCGTTCTGCTGCCTGAAAATGGGGGTTCAAGGGGTGCTGGTGAATGCTAAACACAACAGGCCTATCAGCAACACCAGCCACTGTATGATATCATTAGCATTTAAAGCAGATCTGAACTCTTTGAAAACTGGTGGGGTGGACTCCAAAAACTGGGTGATGGGTTGGCAGAAAATTTCCCCTGCCCTCACTTGCTCACAGAAAGTACCATGACTGAAGTAACCCCAAAAACACACAGTTAGAGTGTGATAACTCTGGATCCATGGGGCTATGTTCCAGAGGGAGTTAAAAATCCATCAGTGTCTCACCTGATCAACTCACCAAACGAATCAGATAACAGCTACAGTAATTTTGGTGAGGGGACCCATGTTCAAATAAGGGCTTGCAAATGGCAGAGATGTATCTGTGAGCACGTGGAGCCCAAGCCAGATTAAGCTGGACAGCACAGTGACACCTGACACAAAACCTTAGGTAACTCAAGAGCTGTTATTCCTTTTTTCACCCTGCTCTCAACGCCCTCAGGCCCCACTGTCTGGGCACCAAAATCTGTCCTGGTTTGGAGGACAGGGACTTGCCAAGAAAGGCAGGAGCTCCTTCCAGGATGCAAACCCCCTCCTTCCTAATTATTAGAATTTTGGAATCAGGGGCTCTCAGGCAGAGATATGGGGGTAGGAATAACAGCTCTTTACTAATATATCTAACCAGACACAAAACCAGCAGCTGCTATGAAAATGAACAACAAACAGAACAGTAACTCAGTTCCAGTCCTTTTTGGCCACAGACCCTTTTCCTGTGCCCAGTACTGGTGCTGGGGGCAGGGCAGGTCCCGTGCAGCTGTGGAGGGCTGGGACAATGTCAGCAGCGTCCCAGGTGGGAGAAGGGTGGAGGAAGGACTCCCCACTCAGCACAGGGCTGGTGGCACTCGGCTGCATGTGCAGAGGCAGCAGCTGGAGCGGGGCAGGCAGCAGTGCAGTGTCCCACAGCACAGAACCGGCTCCTGGGCTGGGATGGGGGGCAGCGAGCAGCCCCGGACATCTTCCTGCAACCCACCGGGGAGCACGAGGGCCAGACCCCGCCCAGACACCCCCAGCTCTTTGGCCATCAGCCACCATGAGCTGGGGTGCAGCACAACAAGCTTCCTTAGCATCATAACAGGGAAAATTCCACAGAGAGAAAGGAAGGGAACAAACCCCAACCCCCAACACAGCCACAGCAGCCTTAGTTCAAGGGCCCCTGTTTAGATAAGGGCCTGCAAATGAGAGAAATAGAGACACAACCATGTGCCACCTGAACCAGGGCAAGCTAGAGCACATGATGCCACCTAATGAGGCTTTATATCCAGCACACAAAAATTAGGTTACTCAAGAAGTGTTACTCTTTTATCTCGATGCCCTCGTGCCAAACATAGGGTGCCAAAATTTCTCTTTGTTTGAAAGACAAAGTGTCTGCTAGGAAAAGCAGAAGTGTCTCTTGAAATGGACAGTGTAAGTCCCCTCACTGCAAATTATAATATTGAAATTAAGCAGGTCTCAGGCAAAGATATGGGAATAGGAAGAACACTTCTTTTACTAGGAAAATTACAATAAAAATATAGTACCACAAAGAAAAAACCTAAACCCCAAACACTGTAAAAGTCAGAATACAACCTGACACCCTGCCAGTCAGGGTGCTGGAGCAGCCCCATTAAATGCTGGCTGCAGTGCTGGAGTGAGAGATGTGGTTCTGTTGCAGCAGTGCTCTTGCAGAAGGATGCAGTTTTCCTTCCCTCAGTGGTGACCCCGTTGGTGTCGGGTCATGGTGGAGCTCTGTGAGAAGCTCTTCCCACACTCAGGACAATCGTGGGGCATCTCCCCACTGTGGATTTGCCGGTGGGCAGTGAGGGTGGAGTGTCCTTGAATCCCTTCCCGCAGTGGGGGCAGGGAAAGGGCCTCTCCTCTCTGTGAACCCGCTCATGTCTGAGGAGTTTGGAGCTGGTGTGAAACCTCTTCCCACACTCAGGACACTCCCAGGGCCTCTCCCCGGCGTGGATGCGCTCGTGGCTCCTCAGGCAGGAGCTCTGCCTAAAGCTTTGCCCACATTCTGAGCAGGGGTGGGGCCGTTCCCCTGAGTGGATCACCTGGTGTCACATCAGGTGGGAGATGTCACTGAATCCCTTCCCGCATGTCCCACACTCGTAGGGACGTTCCCCAGGGTGGATCCTCTGATGTTTGATCAGGTCAGAGCTCCGGCTGAAGCCCTTCCCACATTCCAAGCACTTGTGGGGCTTCTCCCCTCCATGAGGCTTCTCCACCAGCTCTGAGCTCTGCCTGCATCTCCGGCCGCCTTCCTGGCTCAGGGAGGGTCTTTCCTCCTCGCAGCTCCCTGGGCTGGGTTTGCAGCCCCTCCTCATGAGGGATCTCTGGGCCTTTTCTTCCTGCTCCATCTGCCCACACTTTGGGAACAAAAAAATCCTGGTTTGGGGGACAAACAAGAGGAGAAGGCATTAGGCTGGGGTTTCCCCCTTGCCCAAGTGCAACTCAGGAAGACACTGGGTGTCCTGTGTGTGTCAGAACCTGCAAAACACCAAGATGCAGCCCAAAAATCCTCCAAACATCACAACACAGATGAAAATCCCACCAAACAGCAAGATTTGGCCAAAACCCCATCCAAAACAGAAAGATTCAGCCCCTGCTAAAAACAAAAACACCAACATTTAGCCCAGTAAAGCTCACAAAGATCAAGATTCACCCCTGTGATAATCAGGGATCCCTCTCTCTGGTCACCTGCTGCATGTGATGGGGACAATGCTCCTGGGGCTGGGGAGAGGCTGCAGACACAGGGAGGGCTGGAACCTTCTGCTGCTTCCTGTTTCTGCTCCTCCTCCTCCTGTGTCCCTACTCTTGCTCACATTCCTCTTCCTCCTACTCTTCCTCATTGTCCTGCACAATCCCACCTTTTCCTCCCACGTGCAGCGTTTGACCATTTGCATTGGGATTATTTGTGTATATATGTTGGTGACTCTTAGTGATACCAAAATTTTGGTATGGTTTTTTTCAATGTTCACCTTAAGGATGGATTTTATAACACCAGAAGAGCTTTAAAGGTAAACTTCAATAGATAAAATGTTAATAGAATATTGTTACTACTAAAAAAAAAATAGCAGATTTTGGGGGGGCAAATATGAGGCATCCAATGGCTGCTCTGGAAGAGAAGCCGGGATTCCAGGCAGCCAGGAGAGGTTAGAAATGCACATTAACATTGCTGGGGCAAAGTGTGGACAATGTATTAGGATCTTCTTGCCTGGGAGAGGAATTGGGCTGATTCCCTCTGGCCCTCACCCCAAGCTGTGCCTGCCTGCACAGATGGAAATTGCACAGCTAAAGGCAGAGCCTATAGTGAGGATATCTGACTGCAACAGAAATTGGTTAAGCTGCAAAGAGAAACAGCAAATGGAGAATGTTGTGAAAACTTTACTAAATAAAAGTAAATATCCCTCTCCTCAGTCCAACATGTGCTGTCACTGTCTAGTTATACAGAGTGCATTAGAGCACTGGGGTGTTTTTGCTCGTCCAGAGAAACCGGTTGGGAATCCAAGTATTTGGTGATTTAATTAGAGAAAAGTGGTCAATTGATGCAGCCCTGGGTGGCTGGTGCTCCTGCTCCCAAAATTGAGGAAAACATGAAGAGACACCACAACAAATCCTACAATACCATGGACCACTCTCTGGGAACCCTAAGAAATACATATCGGGAGACAGAAAATTGGAGTGGCATAATGAGGTTAAAAACTAAATATTATTATAATTCTTACTACTATGATTAATATTCATTATGCTATTATTATTAATGCTATTATTATTTTTTCATGTACTAAGGAATGTATTATCAGTCCTTGAAATAATAATCAATTTGACAGCACCAGCTCCTGACATTCCTGCTGACCAATCCAAAGAAAGGAAGAACAAGATATTTCACCATGGGAGAGAATCAGATTATCTTTCAACAGAAGGAGGAGAAGTTTGTGGAAAATTAAGTGATGCAAACAGCTGTTTGCAAATAGATGATAACTGAAAAGGGGTGAAACAGATAACAAAGGAAATACTAAAATAAATCATATTCTGGTCCAAATGTACAGAGGATGGCAATGGCACATGTGTTTGTGGTTCCCTGGCAGACCATGGGTTAAACGAATGCTGTTCCTCCCCTGATGTGCTGCAGCAACTCTCACCTTTTTCCCATGCCCGACACCTTGCTGAGTGCAGCTCATTCAGCAGCTGAGCAAGGGGATGCAGGTGGCAGCCAGGCCTGACCCAGAAACGGCTGCAAAAGGACAGGGAGGGAGGGCACTGAGAATAATCCCAAAATCAAAGAGGGACCAGGAGAAAAACCAGAGTCAATGAGTGAATCTGCTTAGAGAAAGGGCCAGGGACTTGTACATGAGGAAGCAATGGAAGAAATCTTCAGTTTCAGAACATGTTGCTAATTGACATGGACTGCTGCTGAGCCAAGATCCTGAACTTCGAGAAAAAGAAACACTTAACAGAGCCATGTGATAATTGATAAGTGATTTTTGTTAATCATAGAAGTTTTGGAGTTGGTATAAACCAGCATACTTAAAATAAGAAAAGAACATGGACCTAGATAAAGGGAAATTATGATTAAACCCATTCTGTTTAAATCCTCCTGTTAGAAATTTTCTGAATTGAATATTGCATACCAGTTTGTAAAAGGAAAAAAAAGGGCTTTCCACAGTCTGAAAGTTTTGCAGAATCAGATTTCCTGCCTTTGTGTAATCAATCACAAACTATCTCCCAAAGATCAGGCTTCCTACTTCTCCTGTTTTTTATCTACCAAGACCAGATGGTTACAGGACCAATTGTCTGAAAAACTGTCCCACAGAAGTTTGGAAGTTTTCTTTGACCACCACTGCTTAGCTTGCAGAATTACTACAACAAAACAATAAAAATTATTGATGACTACAAGTAAAACAATACTATAAAGAGGGAACTGCAAACCAAGTTAGATGGAAGCATGGAGGGGGCAGTGACCCCTCACGTTTCCAGTGCTGCTTGCTCCATCTATACAAACTAAAGCAATCTAAATTTTGCTAAGCATCAAGACATTTTAGAACAATTTGGTGCCAAAACCCAGGATGTCCTTGGAGCCCTGAGAGGCGCTGGGATTTCGGGGAGGCGCCCCATTACTGTGGCCCCGGTTTGTCAGTGGCTCTCGGGACCCAACAACCTCACGATAGAGACTGAGCAAGGAAAGAGCTCCCCTGAAAACTGCAGCAAAATCACCTGTAATTCTTGTGCAGGAAGACCCAGACAGGAGCATGGAAGCTGTAAGTAATTGTCAGGTTGGGTGGAGGTGACTGTGTGCTTGCCTGAATGAGACGTGGATTTTGCCATCAAGCGAGAGCAGAGTCCTTCCATCCGCGGTTCCGGGATCCCGCCAGGGACCCGGCTGGGGAAGGGACAAAGCGAGTGAGGGGAGGCTGCTTTTCCCATCCTATCCCAGGGAGAAGCTGGGTTCTTTTCCCATCCCAGCCCAGGCAGAGGTGGGACCTGGGCAGGGAAAAGCAGAGAGCAACACACGAGACACAGGGGGAAGAGGGAAAAAGCTGCTTTTGCCATCCCAGCCCAGGTAGAGGCTCCTTCCCATCCTGACCCAAGCAGATTCAGGATCCAGGCAGAACACAAGGGGAGCAAAAACACCTCAAAATAGTCCCTTGAGGTAAAAATGGGACAAAGAAAAAGTAAGGTTTTAAATCTGAATAACCCACAAAGGGGTTCAAGTTCCTGTGATCCACAAAGCAATAAAGATAAGACACGTAGGTTGGCAGAAATACCACCAGGCAGCCCTTTGGCAATAATATTAAGATGCTGGGACACAGGGGAGTTCTACAAAGGCCATCTAAAGAAAAATTGTAAAGAGAGGATACAGGAGGAGAACATGTTCCAGGGGGACAAATAGGGGTGTCAGGGGTTGTATGTATTTGGAACCTTACCATCTAAAGAGTCCTTGATAAAATTAAGAATCGGTCCCAAGGGAGAGGAGCTGGAATTTTTAGTAGATACAGGAGCAAAAAACTCCACAATTAAACATCTACCAAAAAGGTGTAAACCTAGCACTCGTAGTTGGAGCAAAAGGTAAACCATTTCCAGTCCCTGTTATTAAAAACGTGCAAATTGAGACCCAGAGCAAACCTGAATTAAATGATCTGCTGCTACTGTCAGAGGCAGAAAATAATTTATTGGGGAAAGATTTAATAATAGCATTGGATTTGAAAACTGAAGTATCCCAAGGGCAACTAAAAATTTATGCCTTAACCCAAAAGGATGAGGAACAAATATGTCCTCAGGTGTGCCATACCCCTGGGGAAATCGAAAAGTTACAAATTAAACCTACCAAAGTGAAAATCACTGATCCAATTTGCCTATCCGAGTTCATCAATATCCAATATCACTGGAAGGGAGACAGGGCCTTAAGCCTGTCATAGAAAACTTCTTGCAACAAGGCACTTTAGAACCACATATGTCCCCACATAATACTCCTACTTTGCCTGTCAAAAACACAAACAGGAATTACAGATTGGTACAGAATTTGAGGGCTATAAATCAACAAACTGTTACCAAATTTCCTACAGCATCAAACCCTTAAATCATCTGTCCCCTGACTACACTTGGTATAGTGCAATAGATCTAAAAGATGCCTTCTGGGCATGCCCATCAGCAAAAGTAGTAGAGATTATTTTGCCTTTGAATGAGAAGACCCTGATAAGGACAGAAAACAACAATTGCATTAGACAGTATTGACTCAGGGCTTTACAGAACCCTCCAATCTCTTTGGGCAAGCCCTAGAAGAATTGAGTCTTTTGAGCCACCAGAAGGGGTGAAATTGTTACAATATGTAGATGATCTATTAATAGCAGGAAAAGATGAGAAATCTACTAGAAATGGGACTATAAAACTTTTAAACTTCTTGTAACAATAGGGTTTGAAGGTATCCAAAGCTAAATTACAATTCACAAAACCAGAAGTAAAATATTGAGGACATTGCCTAAGTAAAGGGAAAAAGAAATTAGATCCTAATACAGTCACTGGAATACTCAGCCTGGGACCTCCAAAGACCAAAAAAGAAGTCAGGAAAATTTTGGGACTGCTGGGATACTGTCATCAATGGATAGAGGGATTCAGTGAGAAAGTGAAATTGCTATATGAAAAACTTAACACTGATAGCCAAAAATGGACAAAGGAGGATGATAAAAGTTTTGAAAAGGTCAAACAGGCTTTAATTCAAGCCCCTGTACTAAGTCTGGCAGATTTGGAAAGACCATTTCAATCACTTGTAAACAGCTCTGATCAAAGGGCACATGGGCTGCTCACTCAGGAATGGGCAGGCAGTCGACAGCCAGTGGGATTTTATTCTAAACTGCCAGACCCTGTCAGACAGGGCTGGCCCACATGTCTACAGGCCCCAGTGGCCACAGCACTTTCAATTGAAGAAGCCCAAAAAGTCACCTTTGGGGTACCCCTAGTGGTACACACCCCCATGATGTAAGGAAAATTCTGAATCAAAAAGCCAAGAAATGGCTAGCCAATGCCCTAATATTAAAATATGAAGCTATTCTAATCACTTCCCCAGACTTAGAGCTAAAAGCAACAACTGCTCAAAGTCCTGCACAATTCCTATATGGGGAATCAGGAGAAAATTTAGAACATGATTGTCTGGACATTATAGAGTTACAAACAGAAAATAGACCTGACCTGGGGGAAGTTGAACTTAAAATGGAGTAAAATTGTTTATAGACAAGTCTTCCAGAGCAGTAGAAGGAAAAAGAAAATCAGGATATGCCATAGTGCGAGGAGAAGAATTAAAATTAGTAGAATCCAGACCCTTAAATGCAACATGGTGCTCAGGCTTGTGAACAATTTGCTCTTTACAGGGTAAAAAAGGGACCATATTACAGATTTGGGAAAAAGAGGGGGAGGTTAATTAACACTCAAGGATGGGGATTGATACATCAAGAAATAATTGTTAGAATGCTAGAAGTTCTCAGGGGCCCCACTGAAATTACTGTGGTCCATATAAGAGGGCACCAAAAAGGAACAAGCTGTCATACAAGAGGGAATAATCTGGCTCACAAAGAAGCAAAAAAAGCAGCATTGGAGCAAAAACAGTTTCTGTATTAAGTACTACAGTTAGAGATCCCAATTCCTACCAGGAATTAAGAAGCTATTTAGTCATCAGAAAAAAGAAGCAATAAAGAAATTAAAGGCAGAACAGCATGAGAATAAATGGGTTTTACCACATGGCAGGGAAATTTTACCTAAAGCCCAGGCCAGACAAATTACTGAGCAATTACATCAACAAACTCATTGGGGAAACAAAGCACTAGCAGACCAATTTTTAAATTTTTTTCTGATGCATCGGCATTTTTGATATTGCAAAGCAGAGCATCGAGAGTTGTTTAACTTATCAGAAAATTAATAAAACAGTATGCAACAAGGTTCATCAGGAGGATGGAAAACTGCTTACAGACCCTTTGAAAGAATACAAACAGATTTTACAGAATTACCAACAATAGGAAGGTGGAAATATTTACTAGTAATAGTAGAGCAATTAACCCACTGGGTAGAGGCATTCCCTGCAGCTACAGCCACATCACAAGTGGCAGCCAAAATATTGATAGAACACGTAATGCCAAGGTGTAGCCTGGTCCAAGCCATAGACTCAGACCAGGGGACACACTTTACATCAAAGGTGCTGAAGTTACTGACCTCAGCACCAGGCATCAGCTGGGAGTATCACACACCCTGGCACCCTCAGGGTTCTGGGAGACTTGAAAGCATGAATCAAACTGCAAAACAACAGCTGCCAAAATTAATGGTTGAGACTAAAATGCCATGGACAAAGTGCCTCCCACTAGCCCTGTCTAATATACCAATAATGCCAAATTTGAGAACAGAGATTTCACCATATGAAATGCTGGATGGTATGTCTTGCCCTAAAGGAGCACACCTTGATCCAGCCTTAGTGCAGGACTCTTCCTTCCAGAATAACATAAAAACAATCAACAAAAACTTGCAGAATTAAGGGAGAGGGGAATTTTAGCTCAAACCGTCCCTCTAGGATTTGCCATACATAAGATTAAGCCAGGACAATGTGATAATTAAAGTATGAAATAAAAAAGTCTAGATCCAAAATGGGAAGGACTGTATTTAGTTCTATTAATGACTGAAACAGCTGCACAGACAGCAGAAAAGGGATGGACACATGTGAGGAGAGTCAAAGGTGCTGTAACCCCTCCTACTGCAGGCTGGGCAGTGACATCCGAGCCTGGAGACCTCAAAATGCAAATTCAGAGCACTTGATGTCAATACCAGATCAATTTGTCTCCAAGATCTCCCAGTCAAGACTAAAGTCACTTGTCCCAAACCCGGGTGTGACTGTAACCCGTTGATCAAAAAAGGGATCCACACTGTGCTGAGTTGTGGTGATGTCATTCCAATGGTGGGTATCTCCCATTGCATTATGTGTCCAATGTAAAAGAAACAAACATAAGGAAACTGTTAAGGTACTTAATACCCTATCAGCACAAAGAAAAAATCAAAATTGATAACCATAACTGGTGGGAGTTATTTGAGAATGGAAGGAAAGGAAAGAAGAAAGCCAAAGCAGAGGTACTGGCACAAGAGTGCTGGAAAGGGTTGCATATACCGTGCTGTTACTGCTGTGCCTCCTACTGGAATGTTAAAGCTCAAGGCTGGGACAAAATTAAGAAATGATACCAAAAGAGAGAGACAAAGTGGGAGACCCCAGGACACACTCCCTGCAGCCCAGAAGATTAAACAAACCTTGGCTACTAATAGAAACCCCACAGGCCTTGAGGGAGGCAGAGGGATGCAAACAGTCATGGGACTCATCCTATTGCTAATTATGACAAAAGGAAATAGTGCTGATGCTTGTTCCAAGTGTTACCAGACAATTGGGTATGGCAGACACACAGTAACCACCTTTGCCTTCCACACACACACCAATTCAGCCTGCTATAATAAGCACAACTCAGAAACCTCCATTATCATGGGAAAAACTTACTGGGGAGCCACCAATTTGGGAAAAGGAGGGTGGGCTCCATCAGCATAGCAAAGTTGCCCAGTAGGAGAAGCACAGCTCTGCTTCACAAAAGAAGGTATGTGAGTGTCCCAGTCTGGGGTTTCTCCTTTTCCCCGAGATCACCCCAGAGGGACACGAAGGTGGTTCAAAACCTGGTTTTCCCCGAAGCCGCCGAAGAGAGACTGCTGGAGACAGTTTTCTCTTTTTCCAAGGACAGTTTATTATTTCTTATCTCTGGGACATTTTGCCTGGCCAGCAGCGGTCTGCTCAGCCTGGCATCCATGGTGGAATCTGCCTGGTCAAGGCAGGGCTTATCTTATATGGTTAGTACTACGTATTACATGTTTACAAAATTTTACCAATACAATACAATTTTATTAAATGGTCCAGCCCTGACCCCAACCAATCCAAGAGGCCAACGTGTCACCCAACATGGATGACATGGAGAAGAAGGAGGAAAAGGTGTCCACCCCCCAAATTCTCCATCTTGGCCACGTGTCCCTTATCATAAACATTCAAGAAAACCTATTTATCTACGTTCTAACATTCTAATTTACACTCTACTCATAATTATTTTCTGTGTCTCTTCTCTCAATGTGGGCAGATTCTCCCAAGGAGCCAAATCCAGCCCCTGCAGCTCCTGGGCAGCACTCAGGGGTCTCTGAGGGGTCTGCCAGGGGGGTTTTTGCACCCCCAAAGGAGCCAGGGAAAAACCCTGGACTCCCACATCTCCCCCCTCTGTTTGCACCAAAAAGACCTCCTTCATGGTTTTGTCCAGAGCCCTTTTCACAGCTTTGTTCAAGGCGTGCCGAGTGCATGGGATGATGCATGGCAAAGCAATGAGAATAGTAACAAGCTCCACTAATATATAAAATCCTACTTTCAAAATTTCTTTTTACAAAGGTAAAAGATCAAAAAGGTCAAACAGACCATCCAGGCACAATAACTGTGCTAGAACTCGGAAGGATGGTTTGTTTGAGACTACAATATAATTGCTATATACATTCTGATTCGGAGTAACATCCATTGTTTGGTTCTTTTTCACCCCTGAAACATCACATACAATTCCAAAATCCATTGTTGAACCAAAAATTTCTAATTCTTTTGGTTTGAAAACAGCCACAGGGAGAAATTGAACCCACACATGCCATCCATTCACAGGAGTTGTCACAACTCACATCACCCATGAAGGGATGCCCTCCAGAATGGGCCATTCTTTCACTGGCAATCCCACCAAACATGTTGAAAATGGCTTTTTTGCCTGGAATGCCTCAAACAAATTGTTTCCAACCCCACTGTCCATGCTGAATTTTCCCAAACATTATCTCTTGGTTGCATCACTGGTAAATGCTCTTTGTTACCTAACATATTTGACAAAAGATAAAATACAACAGCATATAAACAAACATGTTTCACTGTCAGTCCTTAAATCTTTTAAATCTTGTTTGAAGAGAAGTTCACATCCTTTTTCCTTGATGTCTGCCAACACTCCCCTTGGAATCTTGGCGGCTTGTTGTACTGGATCATTGTGAGGAGGGTCTCCTGCTAATTCTGCCATGGTGAGGTTAGCACCTTGGTATTTCTTTCACAGCTCCTCCAAAGCTCTTCTCCATCTGCTCTCCCACATAAGTCCTTGTGTGTCAGTCAGTATCAATGACACAAGAGATTTCATTTCACATGAAGTCAAGTCATATTCATTGAGAATACCTTTTAAAAGCTGTTTAAAATATGAAGATCCCAGTCCATAATCTCTAATTGTCATAATTAAATCTTTAACTAAATCATGATTTAATTTTTGCCATCTTTGGTTTTGTCCTTGTGGATCATAATTCACTGGCATGGCTATTTCACCAGTCCCAATTGCAGGACATTCTCTGCTTCTTGTCAAGTCCATTTGAATATTTGTCCAATCAACTAAAGTATCTTGAGCTGCTGTCGCAGGTCTGTGTGTCTCTATAGGAATTTGTCTGCTCAAAGGTGTTACTTGTTGAGATTGAGGCCAAGCTGCTGCCTCATTCATTTTTTGATTCATTGGTATTGTAGAAATATGTGGTCCTTGCTGCATTGTTCATTGAAAAGTCCTTGCCCATCATTGTCATCAACCTTGTTCTTCCCTTTATTATCACTTGTGCTGTCATTTCTAAATCTGTAAGAATTGTCTTTGAAGATCTGTAAGATAGGAAAATCCATTCTATAATTAAGAGTGTCTTTTTTGTGTTCGTCCCACTGAAAAATCAAACCATACAGCTGTGTTTCTTCTCCCAACACTGCTAAATGGAATGGTAAAGAGTCCACATATCGGTGTGCTTGTCTGTCTTGTATCATTTCTGCAACGTTTTGCAAACTTGCTTGTGCTTCTGGTGTAAGAGTCCTGAGGGATTTGATGTTGTCTCCTTTCAGAAAATCGAACAAAGATGAAACGTCTTAATTTGTGATTCCAAAAATTGATCTCATCCAGTTGATCTCTCCAAGGAGTTGCTGCAGGTCTTGGAGATTGTTGACTTTTGAGCTGATCTCTAATTTTTGAGGTTTGATTGTCTGTCCGGTGATTTTCCATCCAAGGTATTTCCAGGGTGCAATTTCTTGAATCTTTGAAGTGCTGACTTTGAGTCCTGCTTTTTGTATTTCTTTGATCACACAAGCACGGACTTCTTGCAGTTCTCGGTTTGTTGACGCAGCAATCAGCAAATCGTTTATATAGTGTACAATTCTTGTATTGGGATATTTGTGTCTTGCTGGAGCCAAAGTTTGTGCCACATACCGTTGACAAATCGTTGGCGAGTTCCTGAAGCCTTGGGGTAAAACAACCCAATGATACCTCTTCATTGGCTCTTCTCTGTTCAAACTTGGAACAGAAAATGCCATCTGGTGAGCGTCGTCTTCATGAAGTGGAATACTGAAAAAGCAATCTTTGAGGTCAATAATAACAAAAGGCCAGTCTCTGGGAATCGTTGTGAGTGATGGAAGTCCTTGCTGAAGAGGTCCCATCTCCTCCACTATTTCATTCAATTTTCTGAGGTTGTGAAGCAATCTCCATGATCCAGAAGACTTTTTTCGGATGACAAACACTGGAAAATTCCACGGGTTGTTTGTCGGTTTTATGTGTCCTTTTTCTAGTTGTTCTTTCACCAAGGTTTTCAATGCACTCAACTTCTTCTTTTCCAAGGCCCACTGATCCACCCAATGAGGCGTATCAATTTTCCATGTCAGTTTTGGAGTGGCGAGTGCCACAGTGAGTCCTACTAAAAATCCATTGTCAGGTACATGTTCCACTGTGAAAGGAGATCTCTTCCCCATACAGTGAATGGCTTTTACACGAGTAATAGCTGTCTTCTGTCCGGGTCCTGTGAATGTTATTGAATTTTCTCTTTGGAGGCATACAGAACTTTCTCCAATGCCTGTGATTTGGCCCAAAGGTACAATCAAGTTCCATTCTCGAGGTCAGAAAATATATGAAATCACTGTCACGTCCGGTGTTCACCATCCCTGTGATGGCTGTTTTCCTGTTATGGTCTATCAAGTCCCAAGTAATAGTTGGCTGTTCACGGGTTATGTACTTCAACCATAACGTGTGTACTTCGACATGGTCATTGTAGTGTGGATGCCCTTCACCCATCACTGGCATTACTTGATGGTCCAATGGATGTGATGGGCAGAGCTATCTCTTTTGCCAGTTGAGTATTTTGTGGAATTGTCAATGGGGGTCGAAGAGCCCTTGCTAAAATTGTCATCTCTTTGAAGCAGTCTGCTGAAACAACAGTAGGATATATTATCAGTCCAAAATTGCTGCACCGGTCTCTGCCTATTATCAAAAAATCTTGTCTCTTTCAGCACGGTGCTTTCAGTCCTGTACGTATAGATGCAGATTCTTCATTCAAAAAAACAAGTCACTTTTGAAGTTGACAGGATGTACTACGTTCCTGGGCAGCAAATCCCTGTCACAGGGGATGTCCCCTAACACCCTGCTGAGGGAGTCAGATTGACATTCCCCAACTGTATTGTCTGAGCCGGTGTTGTTGCTGTTCCTTGTTGCACTGCCATCATTTTTGTCGTAGCACAAGATGGTCCTGCACTTTTCTTCGTGTTTTTTGGCAGTGGCAATGGTTTTCTGTCCACGTCCGTCAGAGAATAACATTCACTTGCCAGATGTCTTCCTCTGCGACATCTAGGGCAAAGTTCTGGTAGCTTGGAAGTCTTTGTGGATTGGGGACAATTTTTCCTAAAATGTCCAAAAACCCACAGTCGTAGCATTGTCCTTTAGATGGATTCTTTTTCTTCTTGAAATTTACAAAAATCTTTTCATGTTGCTCTTGAAGAACTTCTGTCATTTGCTCCTTGACAACTGAAGCTATATGTTGTGGTGTTCCAATCTTGCTGCAGGCTTCAACCATCTCCGTCCTTTTTCTGTGGAGACACAAACAGAACCCTTCCCCCAAATGCTTACTTTGAAAGCTTTTCAACTTTCTCTGCCTCTAAATTTTTGATCAAAACTGGAAAATTTTCCCTCAACTATTATTTCAACTATTATCCAACAAAGAAAACAAACCCAAAGTTTACAATCTTCTGCAAGTAAACATAATACAATAATTAACAATGCTTTAAACAACAGACATACATTTACAAGATTAGATAATTATCAATTTAAAAAAAACAAAACTGTGTCATCACCTCAGGGTCTGCAGACAGCTGACAAACCTTGATTCAATGAGGAATTAGATGGTCATCTCTGGAAAATGAACACCAAATTCACTTCAAAGTCAGCTTCAGCTGTTATATTGATAAGTCAAATTGTCAATCCAAATGACTGGAATATTATTTTGATGCAGAAAACACCTGGGTTTACACAATTTCTCTTTCAGTTAGAATCAAGGCTTGGCCAGAGCCTAAACTCTAATTGGAAGAGAACTCCCTGACATCTTCTTAGTAAAGAAAAAACCACAACTCTTAATAACAAAGTTACAATTAAACATTTCAAAAAGAAATCAAACTCCTCTAGCAATTCATTTTCTCTAAAATTCTTCTTTAGGGTAAGATACTTTGAACATGGCAAAACACTGCAGTGCTTCTATGATAGCAACTCAGGAAAACCATAATATTAAAATTTTTCTTTATGAGAATGAAGCTCAAATAATTTTCTGGAATTCTGCAAAATATTCAAAACCATAAGATAGCACAGTGCCAGGTCACAAAAGACCTGCCAAAATAAAAGAGAGAATTAATAAAAGGAAAATAAAGAAACATTAAGTTCAGAATTTAGCTGATTATCTTCATACATTTGATTCAAGGACACATCTGGGGGCTTTCCAAAACTTACTTAAAATATTGAAAGATTTCAGATTAAACAATGAAACAGAAAACAAAATTGTTCTGTGACATAGAATTCATGCAATCTTATTACAGTGTTTTTAACATTAAATACAGAAACTAAATTTAAATTTTAAAATCCAACTCAAAATCTATCAATTTATGTTGATAGTATTGCAAATACTTATAAACTTCTCTAATACTTATAAGCTTCTCTAAAACAATTAACTATAGAAAAATCAAAACTCAATGTTGACATTTAAATAAATGTTTGCTCATATCTGGACAATAACAGATCACTAAATATAGATGGTACGTATTCAAATATAATACAAAATACTTTATTATACCTTCAATTATTAAAATACCTTCACCATTCTTAAAGTTTCAGCTTTTTTTTTTTTTTTAACAACAATGCAAAACTAACACCTTTAGTTTAACATACAAGAACTGAAAATAAAACTGAGTTTGTTATCCTGTTCCCTTGCTCTGTTTGTTCTCCACAGTATAGATAAAAAGCAGCTCTTGGCCTCTCTCCATCCCCCATTCCCCTCCCGTCTGCAGCACTGGGTCTGTGCGGGCACAGGGGGAGCAGTGGGGGTGCTGCTGGAGCCTCTGGAGCAGGGTGGCTGTGCCTCCCCCCCCTCTCTCGGTGAGCCTGGGCTGGTGACTTCACGCTGCTGTGCCTGGGTTTGCTCTGTCCGGCTCTGTCCGGGCAGCTGCCTGCAATTGCTTCAAAGTTGTTAATTTTTTCACCTTTGACTTAAAAAGCATAAATTTCTCTCCCCATTAGAATCTGCCAGTTCTAATGTGGACAACTCAGGTTTCCCTGAAACAGGGCATTCATCTCCTCCCCCAGCATTTCTGACAGCTGGAGACAGGTCTGTCTGTGTCTTTTCACAATTCTCGCTTTCCTGCGTCCCGGCCATTGCCGCAGGTTGCCCCTCCCTGGACATCCCTTGCAGCTAAATGCACCGAATCCGCGCTTTTTTCCTGTTTTTGTCCCGGTCAGTGTGAAGGCTGCCGCTCCCTCCCCCTTTGGGCTGAGAGCCGCCCGCATGGTCCTGTCCTTCTGCGTCCCAGTCCCCGCAGGTTGCCTCTCCCTGGACATCCCTGCGGCACCGAGCCCGCATTTTTTCGTGGTCCCGTCCCCCTCCCCTCTGTCCCCCATGGCCCGGGGAGTCGCCTGTAGCGCCCTCCCGCCTTCTGGGGTCAGGGTTTCTGAAGGGGTGAAATAGTAAAAATGTATGTCCTGTAACTCACTTGGAAATATTTCTAACTTAATTTTTTCCCTGGCCTTGCTGCTGGCAAGGCCCTTGCTGAACCACCTGCTGCTGGCAAGGCAGTCATAAACTTCCCTCCCCCAGCTTGCAGCTAGGTGAGAATCCTTCCCCAGTCTCTGAGGAACTTTAATTGCTTTCTCCCCCTGCTGATAGCAAGGCAGCCGTAAACCTCCCACCCCCTGCTCATGGCTAGGTGGGAATCCTATGATGTGTCTGATTCTGAACCATCTTACCCAAAAGCAATCCGTCCAAAATCGATTCGGAGGTTCCTGAAACCGACCAGCAGTGCACAGGAGCGAGGCTTCCCGGGACACCCCCTCTCCGACTCGCGTCTGGAACTCGGCTTTTCTTGGCAGAGGGCCATAAATCTTCTCCACAGTCCTTTTCAACAGCGTGCCTCTTCTGAAGCTCTGTCTTTTGGGGGTCTGTACCTGCCTTTGCAGGCTACAAGGATCCACCAGGGTCCGTGCCAAATGTCTCTGCCTGGGGGGGTCTCCTCCATCTCTGTGCGTCTTCTTGACCTTGCCCTTCTGGGGGTCCGCACCCACCTTTGTGGGCTGTGGTGCATCCAGAGACGTCAGATGTCACTGCCCAGCCAGGGGGATGCCAGATGTCACTGCTCAGCCAGGGACGCCAGGTGTCCCAGTCTGGGGTTTCTCCTTTGCCCCGAGATCACCCCAGAGGGACACGAAGGTGGTTCAAAACCTGGTTTTCCCCGAAGCCGCCGAAGAGAGACTGCCGGAGACAGTTTTCTCTTTTTCCAAGGACAGTTTATTATTTCTTATCTCTGGGACATTTTGCCTGGCCAGCAGCGGTCTGCTCAGCCTGGCATCCATGGTGGAATCTGCCTGGTCAAGGCAGGGCTTATCTTATATGGTTAGTACTACGTATTACATGTTTACAAAATTTTACCAATACAATACAATTTTATTAAATGGTCTAGCCCTGACCCCAACCAATCCAAGAGGCCAACGTGTCATCCAACATGGATGACATGGAGAAGAAGGAGGAAAAGGTGTCCACCCCCCAAATTCTCCATCTTGGCCACGTGTCCCTTATCATAAACATTCAAGAAAACCTATTTATCTACGTTCTAACATTCTAATTTACACTCTACTCATCATTATTTTCTGTGTCTCTTCTCTCAATGTGGGCAGATTCTCCCAAGGAGCCAAATCCAGCCCCTGCAGCTCCTGGGCAGCACTCAGGGGTCTCTGAGGGGTCTGCCAGGGGGGTTTTTGCACCCCCAAAGGAGCCAGGGAAAAACCCTGGACTCCCACATATATACATGAAATAATATATTATTTACTCATATAATTATATGTAATTGTATATCAATGTAATTTATACATTTTGTTTACTAGTATAAATTATATATATATAAAGTAATTCAGGTTCTAGAATTAAATATGGTTCAGAAGGGACTGTGGCGGGGCTTGGATCCAGCCACACTGACTTCTCTCTTAGGATTTTAGATACACAGGTCTGAGCACCCAGGATCCTTCTCTCTGGCCTGCAATCTTTCAAATTCTGTGGAAGAAGCAGAACCCATGTGAGCCCCCGTGTCTGCACACAAGGGGCCATCACAAGGCTCAGGAGGAGGAACATCGGGGACGTGGCTGTGAGCAGGGATGCAGCCCAGCACAGCTTCTCTTACCTTCCTGCTGACAGATGAAGTGGGTGCAGAGGCCATCCATAAAGCAGTCATTTCTGTCCTGAATGACTTGAAAAGATGGCCCAGTGGCTTCCCCAGGACTGGGATCTGGATCTCTCCACAGGCAACACCTCTGTCCTTATTTGGACCAGCCTGGGGGAGGCCGGCAGGAGAGCAGAAGGGCTGAGGGTGGGCAGCTCAGCCTCAGAGAAGGAGCCAGGAGGGGACTGGCCATGACCCCAGGGTTATTCTAGACCACCTCACACCATGCTCAGGGGCTGTGGGGAATGGGCCTCTACTGTCAGGGCAATGGTGGAGTCAGCAGTCACAGGAATGCTGGGCTGCACGTTGAGAAGAAGCTTAGAAAGCCAGGGCATCCTTTCACACCTCAGGATTCAGCAGGTGTTTGAGTTTGTGTCCCTGACAAGCCTTATGTGAAGGTCCCTCTCTGCTCAGTGGCGCCAGCAGCACAGCGTGCGCAGGGAGAATCTTGATCTTCGCTGCTTTTTGAGAAACTTCAGGATCAAGCTGGTCTGAGCTGTCAGGCAACAGATAGAGGCATCCATCTCTCTTGCTTGCAGTGCGTCAAGCTCTGCAACACAAAGAGAGCCCAGATGAGCTCATGTATGTGCAGAGACCCCTCGGCTCCCCCAGGTCCTGGCTCCCCACTCACTCAAGATGACATCAGCCAGGGTGTCCTCACTCTGCTCTCTCAGGTGCCGCGCAGCCAGCCCTGGGCACAGAGCTCCATCAGCCCCTGCTCCCCAGGGTACATCCAGCAGCGTGGCCCCTGGCCCTGCCTGAGCCCCTCAGCAGCCCGGGGGTGGCACTGGGCAAGGTGGCCACCAAAGCCACTCACAGCGGGCACAGGGAGGCCAAGCCCTGCCCGTGGCAGCCCCAGGGCTGGGGGGACGGGGCCAGGCTGCCCCAAGAGGGACCCTGGGGACTGGGACTCACCAATGAGCCTGAGGGCCGCCTCTCGCATGGGGGCCTGGGGGCTCAGCAGGTAGGGCTGGCTGTCCCACACAAACTGTTCAGCCCTGCTGCTGTCCTTGGCCAGCTGGGGAGAGCACAGGGGTGTGGGCATTTCTAGGAGGCTCCCAGCTGGCCAGAGCAGCCCCTCCTGCCAGCACCCTGTGCCCCAGAGCCCTCCCTCATGCTGGGGCCATGGAGGGACATGGGCCTGGAGGAGGCTGCTGTTCTTGAGACAGGGGCAAGGGTGCAGCTCCGGGCTTTGGGCCCAGGACAGGCCCAGCTGCAGAGCTCACAGCCCCAGCATGGTGTGGTGGGCAGTCCTCGCCCAGCCTGGGGCTCGTCCTCACCAAGCACTCGCCCATTCTCCACGTCTGCTCTGTCTTCACCAGGTGCTTCAGCTCTTTCCATTTGAGGAGCTCTGCTATAGCCAGGATGGCTTCCCTGGAGGCCTGCAAGACAGAGGCTGGGAGGTGGCACCAGGGCCTGTGGAAGGAGGCCTCACCCCAATGCCCGGGATCCCCTGGGGGTGTCAGCCGCCCCTCTCTGGGTCACTGCCCAGCCTGGATATCAGTACCTTGGCCACACTGGGGGCCTGGTCACTCATGTGAAGGACGAGCCGGACCAGGGCCTTCCATGAGTTTCTTCTCATGGCCTTCTTGTCCCTCCACACTGTTTTGCCCAGCAGGTCTCTGAAGAGGCAGATGGAGCGCTCCTGTACACACTCTTCCTCCTGGTGGAAGGAGGAAAGCTGAGCTTCGCACACAGCAGCTCCCTGCCCGCGGCCAGCAGGGGCTGAGCTGAGCTGGCTGAGGCGAGGGGCGATGCTGCGGGTCCCAGCCCAGAGCGGGCAGCAGCAGCTCTGGGCTGCAAGGCCCAGAACCCATCCCAGGAGAGCCCAGGGGAGCGGGACCTGCTCCCAGTGCTGTCCCAGGGCTGGGCTGCAGAGCAGCTGGCATTGCCCAGGGTCCCGCTGTGGGGCTCAGGCTCCCACATCAGCCTTACCGCATCAAAGAGGTGCAAGAGACTATGCACCATCTTCACAGCCATGGGGCTGGCCTCACTCTTCTTCAGCTCTCCCAGCACATTTCGGCAGGCGTCCATGGCCATCACTGAAATGTCCCAAGACCGATCCCAAAAGAATTTCAGCAGCTCGGGCAGGAGGCCCTTCATTATTCTTGCCTATGAAAAAGACAGTTTCCATTCCATGAGAACTTCAGTGGTTCTTCGGTCCCTAGGCAGCCACCAGGCCACACCATGGCAGGCAGGGCATCTGGAGCAGTCAACCCAGCACCTGACTCACAGCCCAGGCCAAACCAGCACCTTCCCTGAGACCTCAGACTCCAGGTGCCACATCTGTCCCTGACTGCAGCCTGCTCACCGTCTCAGCTCTCTCCGAGAGCGTCACCAGGGCCCTGAGTACCAGAGAGACCATTTCCCTTCTTGGAGAGCTCCGAAGACTCAAGTTTTTGTACAGTGGACGCACTTTGTCGTCCAGAACATCACCATAGGCCAGCAACTGGAAGAAAGCAGAAAAGAGCAGGGGCAGAGGTGGCAGGGGTCCCCTGGCATAACAGCGGGCAAGGGCACGTGGGCTTTACCAGATGACTCACAGACAAGAAAGTAAGGCAGGATTTCTGCTGTCGAGTGAAGGTGTTCTTATGCCAGTCCTGCAGTTGGATATGCAGCTCGTTCAAAACCTTCTCCAGGGTCTGGCGCACAGAGAACATCACCTTCCACAGATAGACTTTGTCACTGCAAGGCAGAGCTCTGTCAGCAGGGCTGCCCTGGCCACTGCAGCACAGCCTGGGCCAGCCCTGCAGGGCTTGGGTGCCCAGGGACCCTGCCCGGGCAGGTGGGCACAGCTGACAGGGTGTT
Source organism: Erithacus rubecula (assembly GCF_903797595.1). Taxonomy (NCBI): domain Eukaryota; kingdom Metazoa; phylum Chordata; class Aves; order Passeriformes; family Muscicapidae; genus Erithacus; species Erithacus rubecula. The sequence goes on from NW_027636150.1 coordinate 38,799, forward strand.
CCCCATGGGGCTGGGAGCAGCAAGCTGGCTCTGGGCTGCCTGGCCAGCTTTGGCTGCTGTGAGCCTGGGCTGGCAAGCGTGGTAGGATGGAGGGCCCTGCTCCCTTTTGGGGCCTTGCAGCGTTCCTTGGGTCTTGCAGCCAGAGAATCTCAGGTGCCTCTCCCCTCAGGGAACAAGCCCTCTGGGCTCTCAGGGCCAGTACCTGAATATTGGGGCAATCTCCAGAGCTGTCGCAATGACCTGCCCAGGCCACTTATTCACCATCAGGGCAAGCAGTGAGTGAAAGCTGTGAGTGGTTGTTGTGTTTTTCTCATCACAGTACTCAAAGAGGTGTCTCACAATCTTTGGCACCTGCAGGGAACACAGGTGAGGCTGGTGCTGCCACTGCAGTGCAGCTGTGTCTTGGGCTGCCCTGCCCATCCCTCTGTCATGACTTAAAGGACACAGTTAGCTCACCTCAAAGCACTGCTAAAGAAGGAAGTTCACATAAGATAAGCCACCACACAGGGTGCAGATTTCAAAAAGGAGGGCATTAATTCCAGGCCTGAGCAGAGGTCTGGAATTAGCACACAGGACAAAATGCCACTGTGCAGACTGAGGGAAAAGCACAGACAGCAACCACAGCAAGACCCCACACCTGGTGAGGCAGGTCTGGGTTACCTGTCTGGACAAAAAATCCTTTGGGATTTTTGGGAGAAGGAAGCAACTGCTTACAGAAGGCCAGCCCAAGTTGTCAGCAGCACAGATGCCTTGTGGCTACCCAGGACTTGGACAGATAAAAGTGGCACATTGAGAACACTTGGGGGCATCTTTTAATGACCAGATCCTGACATTCTTTGGGTGTCTGAGCAGGACCCTAACACCCTCTCTGCTGCCTCAAGGTGGCTTCAGCAGCCTCACACACCTGGCTTTGGGAGGGAAGGAGGCAGGAACCAGACAGGGCTCAAGGGCAGGGCAATCCACACAGGCCACTTACATCCATCAGCCACAGCTCAGGGGATTCCATGGCCACCTCCAGAAACTCCACTGGAGCATTCTTGTCGAGGAGGCTGGAGCGTCCCAAGATCTCGATGGCTGCAAGGACGACGCCTGTCCTCTCAGCAGGCCTGAGGTGTCTCCCAAAGGCCTGTGGCAGGAAGGAAGGGATCAGAGGCCAGTGCCAGCCAGTGCCCCGAGGTGCTGCTTGGCTGGGCAGTGCCAGCAGCCCCGGCCAGAGGTGCTGGGCAGTGCTGGCGGCAGTGGCCACAGGAAAGCTGGCAGCAGTGCCCACGGTCCCTGTGCAGGGGAGGATGAGGATGGCCCCGGGGCAGGGAGGAGGGCTGGGCTCTCAGGCATGGGGTGCAGCCCCTGCAGAGACCCAGGGCTCGCTGGTGGCCAGCAGGGCTGGGGAGCTGCTGCTGCTGCTGCTGCTGCTGCCTGGACACCACAGTTCCCTGCTCAGCGACAGTGGGAACCCTCTCATCAGGGACAGCCCCAATGGGACTGTGCCCCCTTGCACACACAAATCCCCTGCTGATGCCACAGATGCTAGGCTCAGCAAGGGAGAGGGCTCCTTACCTGAACTCTCCTGGTGGTGGGCATATTCAGCAAGGAGGTGATCTCAGATTCCCAGTATGCTGGGGGCTGGACATGACCCTGTGGCAGTGTGGCACCTAAAGAGAGGGGACAGCACCACTGGGGACATGGTGGCACCTGCCCCAAGCACAACAAGGGGCCGTTGCAAGGCCCAGAAAGACAAGCAGGTGTATCTGGGGATGTGGCCACATGGGGATGCAGCCCACCACAGCTTCTCTTACATTTCTGCACAGAGAGGAATGTGAAGAGGGAGCAGAGACTGTCCAGTGCCATCAAGCTGGTTTCTTCTGTCCTGAACAACTTGAAAAACAGATGGCCCAGCAGCTTCCCAAGGACTGGGATCTGGATCTGTCTGCTGGCAGCACCGCTGTTCTCATTTTGACCAGCCTGGAGGAAGCAGGCAGAAGAGAGGAGCTGAGGGTGGGCAGCTCATCCTGGAGGCATTTGAGGCTCCACCAGGGCACAGGGATGGCCTGGCTGGAGGGTAGCAGGTCCTTACCTGCAGAGAGGAAGTGTCGGCCAGCAAATGGCTCAGCAGCCTAACCCTGCCCATGACCCTCTCCTGCACTGCCACTGTGTCAAAGAACAAGTAGTCCAACAGAACCTGGGAAGAGAACAGCTGCAGGTGAGCCCCACAAGCAGACTCCCACTCCAGCAGCAGCAGCAGCTCAGCCCTGGTCCTGAGACACACTTGCTCTGTCCCTCCAGTCTTCCTTATGCCCTGGGGGATGTCCTGGTTCTGGCTTGGACAAGAGCCAGGAAAAGACTGGACACAACCCTGGGCTCCTTCCCCTACAGAGAGAGGAACAGCCTCTGACCCCTCCTCTCTCTGCACAGGCCTGACCTCCAAAATGTCCTGCAGCATCTCTCTGGTTTTGGAGGCAGGAGAGCTGAGCACCATCACCTCCAGCATGGTGTCCATAGCATGCAGGGTCTGCAAGGGTGACAGAGAGCAGTGGCTGTGATTCTGCTGTCCCTCCCACCGCTAGAAGACTGATCTGAACTCCCAGTGTGAGAGGAGGGACACAGGAGCAGGTTTTGTGCTGGGGACAGAGCAGCCAGCATTGCTGGATGTGGCTGGAGCCTGGCAAGGGATGATGGAATGAGAGTAGGAAAGGGAAGCTGAGACCATGGCCTGCCCTGGATCTGTGTTCCTAAGGCAGCATGGGGTGGCCAGGAGCCCAGAGGGACTGGAAACTCCTCCACTTCACCCAGCATTTACCTGAGCATAGAGGGATGCTTCTAGGCTCTGCATTTCCCCATTTGGACAAAGGAAAAAGATGCTGTCAAAGCAGACCTGTAAAAGTTTTCTGCTCTCCAGCACTGTTCCGATGGTGCTGCAATGACAGAGGTGCCCAGTTGGACACTGGTGCTGGGAGCAGTGCCTCAAGGTCTCCTGCAGCACTGGGCAGGGCTGCCAGCAGGGATGGGCAGGTGGGCACACAGCACTGGGCAGGGGTCTGCGGGCCCTTGGGCCAGTACCTCAGTCCAGCGAGGGCGAGCATGGCGAGCCGCCGCACCTGGGTGCAGATCTCGTACTTGGGCTCCAATTTCAGCAGCACCTGCAGAGCACAGCTGGGCTGGATCCTGGCTGCTGACAGCACCCACAGCCACCAGAGCTTTGCTCTGCCCAAGTGGAGCCCTCACAGGCTGCTGGGGGTCCTTGCCCAATTCCCCAGAGTGCTGCATGCCTCCTCACCTCGATCATCTCTCCCAGCTTGTATCTGCTGCAGAAAACATCCAGACCCTGGGAGAAACCACTGTCCTTGGCTGCTCTGTACAGGATGCAGATGCTGTCAAGGAACTTCAGCTTCAGGTCCTTGTCCTGGAGCTGGAGGACAGACACAACGGGGCAATGTGAAGTGAGGACACCCAGCCAGCAGGACCAGAGCCCTGGGGTGCAGTGCCCTGTGTGCAGCTGCTCAGCAGAGCCAGCACCCCTGTCCAGGCACAGACACCACCCAGCGAGCCGTGGGTACCTGGTTGGGGCTGCTGGCAAAGGCATGGATGAAGTCCATGGCTTCCTGTGCATAAACAGGTACCCAGCTGGCATCTGGAGGGGGAGAGAAAGGAGAGCTGCAGTGGGTGCTGTGACAGGACAGAGCAGAGGAAGCAGCAGGAGCTGCAGTCCCTCTGTGCCAGGGCTGGTGTCCCACCCTGAGCAGCCCCGGAATTCTGGCATCACTCCCACCCCTGCAATCCCCACTGCCCGTGTGCCAGGGAAACCAGATCCCAGCATGGGGACCCAGCCCTGCCCAGTCCCACAGGGCCCCTCACTCACTGGGCTGCAGTGGCTGCAGCACGGCCAACTCGGGGGGGCTCCGCTGCAGAGCTGCTCTCCTGAGGAGCCACCACCTCCTCCCAGGCCACCCTGGGCTGTCCTTGGAGGTCTCTTCTCCATTTTACGTAATGGAGAAAATGTATAATATCGGCAAGGGGGAAGGTTGGGTGAAATATCTCTCTCCCTTCTGCAGGGACAGAGGGAGCTGTGCTCGCGGGCTCGTCGCCAGCTGCGTGCTCCCGTCCTGTCCCGTTGCTGTCCGGCAGGACACTGCAGCCTGGGGCTGGTTCCAGCTCAGCACAGCCTGGAGCTGTTGAGAGGGGCAGGTGGCTGGGTCACAGGGAGCCCTTTGTGACACCCCAATTATCCCCACTATGATGCTCCACTGAAACATTCCAACCACGCGCTGCTCCCTTCTCCCACTCTTCTCCCTCCTCTGCGAGGGATGGAGAAGAGAACTGCAGGCAAAGAAATGAAAGGTCACAGGTTGAGCTAAGAACAATTTACTAAAAGCAGCAATGAAACAAAGTGAGATCCCTGATCTGCCAAACCTTATGGATGACAAAGGAGACCAAGTCCTGTGATGATAGCGAGGGAAATGGACATGGAGACACCCAGCAGGAGTGGACAGCTCGAGAGGAAAGAGAAACTG